>NC_069136.1:1765000-1957500 GCF_026914265.1 Mya arenaria | reverse complement strand
TCGCATAACAACGGGCGCTCTGGTAAGTAATGTCTCGCATAACAACGAGCGCTCTGGTAGGTAATGTTTTCCATAACAACGGGCACTTTGGTAGGTAATGTTTTCCATAACAACGGAGACTCTGGTAGGTAATGCTTTCCATAACAACGGAGACTCTGGCAGGTAATGCTTTCCATAACAACGGAGACTCTTGCAGGTAATGTTTTCCATAACAACGGGCACTTTGGTAGGTAATGTTTTCCATAACAACGGAGACTCTGGTAGGTAATGTTTTCCATAACAACGGACATTCTGGTAGGTAATGATTTTCATAACAACGGACACTCTGGTAGGTAATGCTTTCCATAACAACGGACACTCTGGTAGGTAATGTTTTCCATAACAACGAGCGCTCTGGTAGGTAATGTTTTCCATAACAACGGACACACTGGTAGGTAATGTTTTCCATAACAACGGACACTCTGGTAGGTAATATTTTCCATAACAACGGGCACTTTGGTAGGTAATGCTTTCCATAACAACGGACAGCAATGACACAAAGACAGTATGAACACGACCGGTTTCTAAAGTGCCGGAATTCGATCGGTCCTTAACTATATTTTTCGCTTTTTGTCTTTTAATGATAAATGACACATTTTAGCCTACATGTTAATATAAATATAACTGCACTCATCAACCCAACCATCTGTTAGAGCGATACATTGCAAGAGTACTACATGTTTATCATGATATGTGGATTATCCAGTGCAAGTAGACATCCCTTCTGCTGCCGACCTGCATCTGACTGGTGGAAATCTAGGTTCCACATACAAAGCAGCGCAGCTACATTGGCACTGGGGCGCGGACGATACAACCGGCTCCGAGCACACATATCAGACGAAACAATACCCTCTTGAGGTAGGCTAGAATTCTAGGCGTATGTAGATTTTGTGTTTTTCTAGCTTAGTTTTGCCCTCTAATTGGTTTGCGGAGCACAAGATGGAATACATCTAGACGTGTTGGGTATAACAATAATACATCTGCAGATACTTACGTCCGACCCTTTCCCTAAATGTTCATCAATCAATTGGGTACATTCATAATTTTGTAACATTCATAACTTAAGTCGCTTTCCTAATTCAAATACTAATACAAATCATATGATATAAAAACTTAATAATTTCTTAAATACTCTATTCTGAAAAACATTATTTTATGCTAAAACATTTATACTGATATTTTTATTTCACTACATGTATAGGTGATTTAGGAAATCGAATTAAAATTGAAAGAAAAAATTAAGATGTTTGTTAAATGCCAGCCAGGAACCTAGTTTTTATCATAAATAAATGAAAGTAATTGATGTTATTCAGGTGGAGAATGCAAACAACATTTGCAGCACTTTAATAACGATTGTACACGGGTCATTTTTATACTTCTTTTAAGTTAACTATTCAGGCAAAAAAGCAAACGTGTTAAGTAGGCATTGTTCTAACTTTAAACTGATTCTTGATATTACTTATAATATGGATATGCACATTATCTTAAAACATACCACGTGAAGTCGGTCCCGAATGATACGCTGTTGAACAGAGAGTTTGCCAACCTGAATATTTCACCGTACCGTCAAAGAGTTTTCACTAACAATACATGTAACTGCAATAATTGTCAACAATATTACACGATACTTGCTATCAGTTGCGTGCAGTGTGTTCACTTCAAAATTGACAACGCAAGTCCTTGTCTGTTTAACAACTTTTAATCGAATGTAAAATTACCACAATATATTTCAGCTTCACATTGTCCACTACAAAACTTCCTATGGGAGTCTTGCCAGCGCCGTGTCGCAGTCAGATGGTCTTGCTGTTGTAGGCTTCTTCTACGAGGTATTACATTAAACTTGGCTTATGTCCTCTAGACCACGAGGTTTTTCGACAGACTATAGCATTACACAAGTTTAGGTTCACTGTCTCTTTAACCAGGTGCAACATTTAACGTGGTCAATGTCCGCTGCTAAAGGTAGCTTTATTCTACTAGAGAATTTATTGAACCAATTTAACTTTTTTAAGGTCCGCTGTCTTAGCCCTCGTCCACCAGTATTACAATACACATGGTATTACATTAAGTATGGTTTGGATGTGCTGTCGTAGCCTTCCTCATCCAGGTATTATATTAAATATGGTTTAGGTGTGCTGTCGTAGCCTTCCTCACCCAGGTATGATATTAAATATGGTTTGGGTGTGCTGTCGTAGCCTTCCTCACCCAGGCCGTAGTCTTCCTCACCCAAGTATTATATTGAATATGGTTAAGGTGAGCTGTCGTAGCCTTCCTCACCCAGGTATTATATTGAATGTGGTTAAGGTGTGCTGTCGTAGCCTTCCTAACCCAGGTATTATATTGAATGTGGTTAAGGTGTGCTGTCGTAGCCTTCCTCACCCATGTTTTATATTGAATGTGGTTAAGCTGTGCTGTCGTAGCCTTCCTCACCCAGATATCATATTGAATGTGGTTAAGGTGTGCTGTCGTAGCCTTCCTCACCCAGGTATTATATTGAATGTGGTTAAGGTGTGCTGTCAAAGCTATTTCGTCTACCAGGTATTCTATCGAATATTGATAAGTGCACTAATCGATGGCTCTACAAGATTTAAAAGTTTGAAACTTCATCCCAGGCGGTGGCGGTGGTGGTGGTGGTGGTGGTAGTCATTGTAGTGGTAGTGGTAGTGTACAATTTAATTATCACTATCGAAAACTATTTCTATTTATGACTATTTCTATTCATGAAATGCATATAAAATTATATCTATAAGTCATATTTGTTTGTTATATTTTATTTAATAATATACGTTTTAGATTGACGCAAATGACAACGCAAACTACGCGACATTGATATCGGCTCTCTCAACTGTGCAGTACAAATGTAAGATTGCATTCTTCGCTATCAAAGCATTCACCATCAACAGTTATAATTGCACGCATTCCATTTACAAATACTTAAGAAATAAGCAACAAAGTCAAAATAATTGTGTTTAAGAGATCCAATCCAATATTATTTCAATATTTATATTATGATGTAAATCATTTACTTTCATCCTATTCATGTTCTATATTTGTCACCTAAATATTGATAAAGAACTATTATTTTGAAAAGCGGCAACAAAGTACAATATTGCGATGAACGTCCGGGACTTGACCAACAGTGAACTTCCGATCGACGGTATGACGGGAACCAATTTGACCTACTTCCGGTATCAAGGCAGCCTGACCACACCCTCCTGCTCTGAGGTGGTCACGTGGACAGTTATGCTGGATCCCATCAAAATCAGTTCCACGCAGGTGAAAAAGTCTTGAATTTTGCTGTCAGATTTAGCTCGTCTGTTTTAGGGGGGAAATCGAAAAATTGGCGGTGTCTTGATAATGACGTCACGCTGTTTTACCGATCTTTTAAGGCAAATGTCTAAAAACTTGATAACAATATCTTAATTTCCAGCCAGAATTATGGATTATTCTTAAGTCATATCTATTAAATTTTATGACCGTTTAATTGTCAATACAACTAAACGTATTGACATTCAATTTGTTCTTTTTCCGAAGGTATCAGATTTGCCAATGTTAAACAAATTTCCACTGGAATTGTAATCAGGTATAATATCCACCCAAATTCCGCTGGACCCTGTTTATGTGATGGTCCTTTCAGTGACCAAATTAACCATGTATTCTGTCTAACTATTGTCAATCAGCAAAGATAAGCCATTCAACTAGCCGGTGCACTTCTAGCAATGTTTTAGTATTTAATTCAAATACGTCAATATCGTTATTAGTTCTGCTTAGAGCGTTCAAAATCTTTAAGTCCTCGTTTAAGCCTTTTATAAGAGACCCCCCCCCCCCCCACACACACACCAATCTGTGTACAGTACACAACCTCTGTGTATTGATCTTAATCTACTTGCCTTGACCCTTCTTATCAGATCTCCGATCTGAGTATCCTGCTGTGCAGATTTGGAGGTTTAATCATAAAATTCACCCTAAATGGCACTGAGCAAATAAACTAATACACAGGAAATTGGCCCCTACTGTGACACCAGTGCAATGAGCAGGAGATGCACAGCAGGGGATTTGCATGCCAAACATCCCTTAAACTAGGCATTTAAGCAACGTTCAGCATATGCTTGGCCATACCTGGTGCGATTGTGAACCGTATAAAGCATTAACTGTGTCTACACCAGAGTTTGGGTCTATGGGTTTTAACTTTTACAACTTGACATTGTCCGTTCCTGACTTTAGACAAATGTCCCCTTTAACCAGCTGTTCTTGTTATTGCTCAAGTTACTGTGGTACTAAATCTTCTATCGCTTCGCAGAATAAATTGTAAATTATTGTTAGATCATGGCAAAGTTTAGCATGTAAGACTGACTAGTTTAAACCTTCAAAAACAACAATTATCAACATCAGGAACGTTTTAGTCTGAATGTGTCGTTGAAATAGCATAATGATAGCTTACGTCACCTACACCTCATCAAGTAACGTGTAAATTGCTTTGATTTTTCAGTTGGCGAATTTCCGGGAGGTTTCCCACATTGAGTCAGGAACCATTGGCACGCATGACAAGATAGATAAGAACTACAGGCCCGTACAGGCGCTGAACGGAAGGACGGTGTACAAGAGCGCCAACATCAGCGCTTCTGGGCGCATCATTGCCGCTCTGCCGACGACGCTTATTATGTTGCTAGTGTTAACACTGTAGTTTGTATGGAATGACTGTGATTGACCATGTGCCAAATGCTCCGAGACCAAGTATTATTTGTCCAGATCATAAGGTCAATGTTTGTCCAGATCATGTGGTCAATGTATTGTTTGTCCAGATCATGAGGTCAATGTATTGTTTGTCCAGATCATGAGGTCAATGTATTGTTTGTCCAGATCATGAGGTCAATGTATTGTTTGTCCAGATCATAAGGTCAATGTGTTGTTTGTCCAGAGCATAAGGTCAATGTGTTGTTTGTCCAGAGCATAAGGTCAATGTGTTGTTTGTCCAGATCATAAGGTCAATGTGTTGTTTGTCCAGATCATAAGGTCAATGTGTTGTTTGTCCAGATCATAAGGTCAATGTGTTGTTTGTCCAGATCATAAGGTCAATGTGTTGTTTGTCCAGATCATGAGGTCAATGTATTGTTTGTCCAGATCATGAGGTCAATGTGTTGTTTGTCCAGATCATGAGGTCAATGTGTTGTTTGTCCAGATCATGAGGTCAATGTGTTGTTTGTCCAGATCATGAGGTCAATGTGTTGTTTGTCCAGATCATGAGGTCAATGTGTTGTTTGTCCAGATCATGAGGTCAATGCAAATCAACTGAAGTACATCGGGCCCCAATTTCTCAAAACAATATTTAGCGTATTAAAACTCACTTAAGTAGACTCTATCTTATTATTTTCAACAAAATTACTTACTTAAATATGATTTTATAAAACAAAAAGAAAAAGATGAATATCCTATTTATCTCGAATATTATTTACTTTGAAAGCCTTAAAACTCTTTAAAAGATAACACAATTTATACCAACTCAAAAATAGTGTGCTGGGTTCGATCATGTTTTAAGAAACTGGGGCAGAATGAGTTAGAACACTACCTGCTTTAATCAATTTTCGAGACGACGAAATAGACGTATTTTTATGTGAGGTTAATGTTTGTGCTTGTTCGTAATATCACTTTTTGATATTGATTTTATACAGATATTGTAATTTGACAACAAGTGTTCTTGTCCCTTTAAAAAACGCTGATGGACCTTTTCTTAAAAAACGTATAGTTAACATCACTAGTAGCGCCTCTACATTGGCAGTGTATTAAAGTAATTGAAATACGTTTTAGCTTGTTAAATAATAGTATGCAATGAACAAAATCATTTGGTATTGAACCGATTCTTCTTTAATTGAAGCTTATTAAAATGTATGTATGCGTAACCATTTTAAAGAACACTGCATTAAAAATTGGGTTTGAATTGACTTGTGTAGACGTGCAATTCTGTTGTTGTTTTTTCTTTCTGTTTTGTAAAGCTACGAGGAGCGTTTCATCAGAAGTAACAACACCAGCGTCTTACTGTTATAATGCACCAGTCAATTGTAACCACGCCCACCACCCCCCCGGTCCGGGGGTATACCGGGGATAGCCGGGAAAATGGGCCGTGTTTTTACCTTTCATGTAGCCCCGCAGTGCCGGGTGAATGCGGTGGTTTTGTTTTCGCTTTAAATATAGCGGGGAATGGGCCTTACCTTACCTATATTACCTTAGCCGGGATTGGCTGGACCGAAAGTCAAAGTCCCCGCTATTCCCCGGACCTGGGGGCCGTGGTTACAATTGACTGGTGCATAACTAGCGTCATGGCAGGACGGTCTGTTTTAGTTCCTCAGAGTTTCCCCCTTGACATACACACAGTTTTGAGCCGCACATTCCAGACTGCTAGAGCCATCGTAAACTCTACTTTTGATAATCTGTTTTATGCCAATAGTAAGGCACTTCAAAAGGCACCGCGCGTCCAAGAATAAGGTCTGCGTATACGAGATATTGGGATTTAACCAGAAATCACAAAGTGAACTGTTCATTATGTTTGGATTATGTTGCCAACCTTGGAGATTAAGCTTTTGCAACCATTCTGTAGCCTGCATATACGGTGTGTATACCACGTGATAACTGTTTGACCAAAGGACCCAAATTTTGACCAAATATACAGAAATTGTCGAAAATCGAACTTTTTCTAGATTTCAACGAGAAGGGATCGCAATAGCGAGCAATGGTCTAGCCCCAATTTCTCGAAACTTCTTAAGCTTAACAGGCTTAAGTCGCTTATTTCAATAAGCCAAAATACATACTGAAAATTGATTTTGATAAATGAAAAATGGTTTATTCTGATAATCATAAAGTTTATTCCTACATAATTTCTAAAAATGATTGAAAACGTAAATATAACACATTTTATAGAAAATAGTGAGATTAGCTTAATCCTATTATAAGGGACTTAAGAAGTTTCGAGAAATTGGGGCCAGATTGCTCAGAACGTTGTTAAAGTTTACAACGAATTTAACATTTAAATCTTTTCTACTCTAGCACTATTATGGACATATTTGTGGTCTGCTGTTTCTGAAAAGGTTAGAAACAATTGCACAATTTCGTGTACAGCGCTGTTAAGTATGACGAAGTTCTGTACTATCGGCACATCGTGAACTTAACTCAACACAAACTCAAGATTGTATTTAAAAGATTTACTTAAAAATTTAGAGTTGTAGCTATACATAAACGTTACAGTAACAACATTGATTCTAATACATGTTAGCGCTGCTTAACACCTCACAGTGAACGTGTTTTAATAGTTAGCTGAATCGTAGTATGACAAACGGAGTGTAAATGATACCAAGGTAAGTGCAGTTTGGGTAGTTCAGATATTTTGCCACTTCTTTAATTCATTATGCGTGCTCGAGTTATGGTGACTCATATACGGATTCAGGAGCATACACGTACTTCTTATCTATGAACATGAGTTTAAATTTCAAAACGTAACACTGGCCATTTGTATCCGGGATGCCTTTGTGAAAATTAACATGATTTGAATGACGGAACGATACATATAATATAACAATAATGGAATATGTCGATACAAAAAAAACGAGCTCGGCTCTAAAAAAGCAGAAAAATATACATAAAAATGAAATATTAAATAAAAATCTAACAATAAAAATTGAGATTATTAACCACAACGTTATGTACAAAATTGGCAATTATAAATCAGACATGCCGTACAAAAGCGATTCATTACTTAGAAGGGGTTCAATAATATTGGTTGTTGCAATAAACAACTCTGTCAACATCATGCCCAAATAAAACAAGGCTGTTATTGGAAGTTATGTATGCCCCCCAACAATGTACAAATGTGCAAATTGGAAAAAAATACTTCTCTTTTTTATCTACAAGTTAAACATATAAGTGAAATTATTGATGAATATTGATGAAATACTAAACTTGTTATGATTCTTGTACACTTCCTATATCTGTGTATCAGGTTTCGATTCCTACCTCAAAGACTTCTGAAGTTACGCATCGGACGAAATTAAGTATTAAAAAAACAAAGAGCATTAACTCTGAAAAAAACGAAGTCAAGGTCATGAAGTTGAAGGAAAAGACGTTTCGAGTTATAATCCGGACAAAAAATAAGTACAACAAATATGCTAAAGTGAATAATGGAACTCCCTCTCATTGATATCTACCGAAATTCCAAGTTTCATTTAAATCCCTTAAATACTGTTTCGGTTAGGACAAGCAGTTTCCTCAATAATGAACACTGTAGAAGTGGAAGGTGAAGGTTATAAGCAGTGTTTGAAGCTAGGAGTTATGTTCTTGCGCACTGCACTTACATATATTGCCCTCCGTCAATGTTATTAGTTTCATTTAACACCCATCAGTAGATTTTAAAGTTATTCTCGTGCGGAAAGACGAAGCGAGACGGACGAATGGGTAACTATATGATCTCCCGTTCTCGAGCTTTTTAATTGAGAAACAGAAAATGAAGAGAGGTTAACTTTTAAATTAACAAATTAATATTTCTCAACCACAACAGTAATTTGTTTCTCTTCGAAAAAAATCAATTGATTTGCCCTTACACACGTGTCTTCAAAGTCTTTCCTAAACATCATTAAGCCAACTTGTACCCTCGTGGGAAGAGGTTTAAGGGGAGTCCAACACACGCCTATATTTGGAATATTTGACTTGATGTGTATTCATCACTGTTTGAAACGTCTTAGCTATCCTTAAAATCACTAGACCCAATTGTACCCTCTGGAGAAGGTTAAAAGGATGCTGTCCACTTCAAAGTTTCTACTGGACAATAATGAGGTATAATTTACTTGTCCTTACACAAAAATGATGTGTATCTATCAATGTCTGAAACGTCTTCACTTTCCTCCACATCATTAGAACCACTTGTACCCTCTGGGGAAGGTTTAAGGATATTGTCCATCATAAAACCTCTGTTAGGGGCCTCTGTGGACCCCTCGGACCTCGCGCTGGGGCTAGGAGTAGATTGTGATGAGGAAGGTACAATGTGTCTCATTGGTGGTCGCACTGGCATATTCGGGCTTTCAATTGGCTGTGAATTGTGGGGCTGGTTTGATGGGCCCTGGAACCCATGTTGGGGCTGGAAAGGTCCAGAGGGGCCCATAGAAGTATAATTGTAAGGAGGCATCCCTTGTTGGTAGTGCCCGGGAGGACCACTACCTGGGTGGGGCATGATGGAGGCGTCTGGAACTTGAGTATGGGGCCCCATGGAATAGTGGCCTGGGTGGGGCCCGGGGCCATAACCTGGCCTTGGACCATGGGGATAGGGCCCCTGTTGTGGGTGGAAACCAGCGTAGGGTCCTTGTTGGTAGGGTCCCTGGGGCCCACTTGGTTGATTAAATCTTTCAGGAGATGAGATACTCGGCCTGTATCCTGGAGGAAAATAGCCTGGTGGTGCACCATGTTGCATGCCAGCCATGAATGAACCAGACTGCTGATAGCTGTTAGGGGACATGGGTCCCTGGTTTGGAGGAAATGAACCCTGTGGACCGTGGCCAGATTGAGGTGCTGCATGAGGCATGCCAGGGTGGGCTTGGTAATGTCCTGCTGGACCAGGTCCCCCATGCCCATACTGAGGGGGTGGACCCTGGGGATAGGCCTGGAAGCCCGATTGTCCCATGTATCCAGGGGGCATGTTACCACTTCCATGGCTAGACTGTGGGTATGGAGTAAAGCTGCTCTGGTGGTGGCCTGACATAACCTGATTTCCCATGGCCATATCTCTCATTCCTTGCAGTGGGTTCACACTTTCTTGCGGTGCCCGCTGCTCACCACTTCTGCCTTCCAATACTTGCTTATTTTCAACAATAACACCTTGTCTTACTTCAGGTTTCACAACTCCAACTGGTGCATTATGTTTATTCCGAACAGACAACGGACTATCATCTTTCTGTTTTTCTGCTTGTGTTGCTTCACTGTCTTGTTTTTCATTTTTTTCATTACTTTCATCCTCATTTACCTTTACCCCTTCCTTGTTTTCTCCTTTTGTAGTTGTATCATCATCCTCATCATCACCACCATGATTCTTTTCAATATTTTTAACAGCCTCAGCCTTGGCTTTTCTACCTTTCTTTTTCTTGACTGGTGTTCCTTCTTGTGTTTCTTCACCTTTTTCCTCACTTTCAAGCTTTGCTTTAGGCTTCCTTCCTCTTTTCTTCGGTGTTACTTCGGGAGTTGTTGTTTCTGACTCACTAATTGCAGCTTTCGGTTTACGTCCCCTTTTCTTTTTAGGTGTTACTTCAGTTGTTTGTTCAATGGCTTTAGTTTCCACATGCTTTTCTATATCCTTCACAGTATCTGCATTTTCTTTGACATTCATAATGTCTTGCTCATTTCCTTGGTCAGAATCAACCTTTTTCTTCTTTGCATCTTGTTCCTCAATATAATTATCACCACCAGCTTGACTTCTCTTACCTTTGGTTGCTTTGTCTTTAGCAACAGGCTCAACCTTTTCTTCAACAATTTCCTTCTTTAATACTTTATTATCTTTGTCCTCATGAACATCTATTTCTTCCCACTCACCAGAATCATCATGCTCTGATTCATGCTCACTAGTTTCACTAGTATGAAGATCAACCTTCTTACAAGTGTCACCTTTAACTTGGTTATCATCAACATCAGTTTCACTATCACTTCCAGATTCAATGACCTTTTTCTTAGCTGGGTTCTTCTTTGATATTGCTGGTTTCTTCTTAGGGTTTTCATCCTCAGTTGCATCATCTCCAGACTCTTCTGATGACTCTTCGGTTGTCTCTGCTCCTGTTTCCTCCTCAGTTTCTGAATCAACCTTGGATTTCTTCAATTCTTTCTTCCTTTTATTGTTAGAGCTTTGATCTGTGTCTTCACTGTCATCAGCCCTACAATGTTTATATCAATAAAGTGTTACAATCATACTTCAATTACACAATCTCATTCACTTTTTATTTTTACAATAAATTCAAGAAGTTTTTTACACTTATATAATCAATGATTATTAATCATACATAAGCAATAATTTAAACTCTTACAGGCACTAGTTCTTTGAATAAAAATACACAAGATGGCAATTTGCAGTTGCCTGACCCAAAAAAACCTTAGATTAAAAATTCATAAAATATACATACTTGGCAGTTTTGCTGGGTTTCTTTCCCTTCTTTTTCTCTTTTGGTAGAGAACTGCCTTCTTCATCTTCTTCTGTTTCATCCGTACTTTCAGCCTCCTCTTCTTCTTCTTCTGACGAAATCCTCCTCCTGATTTTCTGCCTTCTTCCAGACTTTGCCTGTTCTTTTGATTTCTTCTGGACCTTCTTGTCTGTCTTTCTAAGTTTCCACTTCTGTTCAAAGTCTGAGTCAGACAGTTCTGAACTGTGGAACGAGTCATCATCTTTATTTTCAACCTCTGTTTCATCACTGTCAACGTCTCGATAACTCACATTCTTCCGTCTTGCTCTACGGACCGATCTTCTCGTCCCCTTCTCTTCACTGTCATAGTCACTGTCAACCACTGAAAGAAAGGAAAACTAGCATGTTAATATAACTTCTTTGTTTAACAGTTTTTATTCAATCTTGTTTACTTTCGCATGATTATGAAGAGAGCTCAACTCTGGTATGTATCACTAGCGAGTATTTTTATGGTAGAAAACCAGTAAAAAAAATCTTTCCTTGAGATGCCAAAAGGAAATGCCCTATGTGATAGCCAAAACCCACAACCACTTAAGTGGGACAGACATTTATACCACTATACCACTCTCATCTTACCTACCAATCATCTGTTTAAATACAACAATTAAAATAATTTCTGACTTGAGTCAGTTGTATTAAAAACAAGAGCTGTAGATGGACAGCACAGTCGATGCTCAGTGCAGCTTTGTCATAGAAATGAATGCATTTATGATGTTATATGTGTCAGTTTAAAACAATAAAAGAAAGTCAAATAAAAAAATTTATTTCAAAATCTGTCCATGCAAGAGAAAGTTACAGCCAAGACGAGAAGTTGAGTCGAACACATAAAAACAACAAAAAATCAATTTTGTGTCAATCAACTGTCATAATTTGTATTCAGATTAATATGTAGTTATCCAAATTGAATGATGGTCATGTGACTGTGTGAATAATTGAATGAACTGTACTTGAGATCAGAGTTAAAAACCCCAGTTGCCTTAAAATTATATCCAAACTTTCTATGTTCATCAAGAGCCATAAAGCATATTCAGAATAACATACAATTCTGACAGTTATATAACTGTATGTTATTCTGAATATGCTAGATGGCTATTGATAGCTGATGTATGAAATCAATTGAATGAAGGGTAAAGAAGATATAAGTTAAAATCCAAACTTGCCCTTTTACTTTAAACAGACACAATATGTCGTAAAACTTTAACCCAGTCAACCAAGGGCCATAATTTGTATTTAGGATAATATGGAGATAAGTGACCTACTTATGTGATGGTCCTGAAAAACTGTGTGACATATGAAAATATTGAATGAAGGAACTTGAAGTTAAAAAAGAAAATGCCAACTTGCTCTAAAATTTTAACCAGAAGCTTTGTCTTTTTTAAGTCAAGCTAAAAATCCACTTTCTTTAAACACTGATGATTACTGTAACTTTATGAGAATATTTTCACAATTTTTTCAAGCTTTTTTCAAATCAACTGAATGCAAAAAATATATGAATATCTTGATTCCTTTAATATTCATGACCTGGTTGTTTAATGATATTAAAAATAATAAATGCAACAATCTACAGAGTATATGAGGATGGTATGGTGGACCCTGTGGTAAAGGTGTCCGCCTCTCACCCAAGGGGTTTTGGGATAATCGCCTCACCAGGGTTATTTTTTAATGTCCTTCGAATATGGACACCGCTATAAATGTCTACTTGAGCATGAATATCTAAGGGCTATTCCAGTGAAATATATAACCTCCGGGGGGAAGGCACTTATTTTCATAGTAAATAGGTGGATATCTTTATTCACTAATTTGGACCCCAGGGTGGCGCAACCATGTCAATCATAAACTACTAATGTTACAGTGGTCGAAATTTACACAAGCCCACAAGCCCTGCACTGGTAAAATGTCTTCCGGGCTTGCTCTAATTTTGAATTTTATATAGCAGGTCTTGTAAGAAAATTTGATGCCAAGCAATAGTATAAGAATTCGGGCTTGTTCATCCAAAAGTCTAATTTCAATGACTGATGTTACTAAATACTTATATCGAAATTATTTATACCATTTATCTACTTTTTCATTTGAAGGTTTTCATATAACTAATAACAGCTTACCAAAGTCACCCCTATACTTGGAGAAGCGGCCTTTCCTTCCCTTGCGTTTTGACCTTGAGGCGTAGGTTGACCTTGACCTCCAGTCTGAACCAACACTCTCCTCACTAACACCCTCACTCTCATACTCAGAAGACTTTGAGTCGGAACCATTGGACGGCCTGTAAAGTATATATACGAATAAGACTTTGGAGTCTAAATCGTCTGACAGTTAATATCCATTTAGATATGACTATGGATTGTTAATATACATGTAATTATAAGATTCAAGAAACTTTGACCTCAGGTATATCTATCTTAATGCATGTTACAGATATACTGCTGTATCTCGATTCAAAGATAGTAACAGTTATATTATAAATATTTAATATAAAAATTTACTGATGGTAAATTCATGCAATATTGATAAAAGATGCCTAAATAGCAATACTAAACATCAATACCTTAAACATATAAAGTTTAATTTCAAGTTTTTAAAAAAATATACAACATTCAGTATTACATAGTGTATTTTAACACAAATTAATTACAAGAAATTCAAACACTGATCAAGAAACATTTCAACACTACATGTGGCAAAGACTTACTCTGATACTTGGTAATCATCAGTATCATCATCGTCTACATCGTCGAGCTCAGTCAGGCGAGGTTTCCTCTTCTTGGGGACCTTATTTGTCTTCTGTTCCTCGTCTGACTGCCCCAGAATGTTGGACATGTCCTTACCTCGACTTATTCCTGAAACAGGAGGAAATAAAAGGATATTATAATTAGCAAAGTTGCTAAATAAATAAAGTTACTTGCAATATCCATGCTTATGCCTCTTGCCACTGTTAATGTGTGAAAAGTTGGTAGCAATCTCCTTAGTTATGACTATTACACATATCAATATGTGTTAAAAGTTGTTAGCGATCTCCATGCTTATACCTTTTGCCACTGTTAATATGTAGGATTGAAAATCAGACTCCATTTGCTATCGATAATTGAATCCAATCGGACCAAGTATTTCGATTTACTATCAATTGCAAAATGATGCACACCACATAAAGTAAGTAATCTTAGCATTTTATCCATGTAAAAGCATATTAAATATTTGTTAACCAGCTTAACATTCAATAACCTGTAATATTGAAGATTTCATTACAATATCTTAATTTCATAAAACTTTTACAAAAAAGTAAATTTGTTAATAAAACGATACCAAAAAAGGTTTCACAAACAGAATGCATCAAGCCGGGATCCCCGGTATTTGCAGGTAAGATCGGACCCACTACACCATAGAGAAAGGTTTTTGAAGGTTTTATGAAATACATAAACAATTAAAAACAATTTGTTATTTTGGAAGAGTTTGTAAGTTTTTAAGCAAAAGTGTTCACATTCACCACATTTGTGTAAGAGAGTGACCTCCCTTGTTGAAATGAACTCAACAAGAATTTACCGGAGAAAAAAATTGACAATTACTGGACTTTTACCACAAAACAAAAAAATATGTAGTTTCCGGAAGTAACATTAGGGACATCGATTTTGGACAACCACTATTGATTGTTGCTGACAGCATTGCTTGGTACAAACATTAACAGTGTACCAAGTTGTTAGCAATCTCCTTGCTTATGCCTATTGCCACTGTTTATGTTTGTACCAAGTTGTTAGCAATCTCCTTGCTTATGCCTATTGCCACTGTTAATGTTTGTACCAAGTTGTTAGCGATCTCATTGCTTATGCCTATTGCAACTGTTAATGTGTGTACAAAGTTGCTGGGCAATCTCATTGCTTATGCCTATTACCACTGTTAATGTTTGTACCAAGTTGCTGGGCAATCTCCTTGCTAATGTCTATCGCCACTGTTAATGTGTGTACAAAGTTGCTGGGCAATCTCCTTGCTAATGTCTATCGCCACTGTTAATGTTTGTACCAAGTTGCCAGTGATCTCATTGCTAATGTCTATCGCCACTGTTAATGTTTGTACAAAGTTGCTGGGCAATCTCCTTGCTAATGTCTATTGCCACTGTTAATGTGTGTACCAAGTTGTTAGCAATCTCCTTGCTTATGCCTATTGCCACTGTTAATGTGTGTACAAAGTTGCTGGGCAATCTCCTTGCTAATGTCTATTGCCACTGTTAATGTTTGTACCAAGTTGTTAGCGATCTCATTGCTTATGCCTATTGCCACTGTTAACATGTGTACAAAGTTGCTGGGCAATCTCATTGCTAATGTCTATCGCCACTGTAATGTTTGCATCAAGTTATTAGCAATCTCATTGCTTATGCCTATTGCCACTGTTAATGTGTGTACAAAGTTGCTGGGCAATCTCCTTGCTAATGTCTATTGCCACTGTTAATGTGTGTACAAAGTTGCTGGGCAATCTCATTGCTTATGCCTATTGCCACTGTTAATGTTTGTACCAAGTTGTTAGCGATCTCATTGCTTATGCCTATTGCCACTGTTAATGTTTGTACCAAGTTGTGAGCAATCTCATTGCTTATGCCTATTGCCACTGTTAATGTGTGTACAAAGTTGCTGCGCAATCTCCTTGCTAATGTCTATCGCCACTGTTAATGTGTGTACAAAGTTGCTGGGCAATCTCCTTGCTAATGTCTATCGCCACTGTTAATGTGTGTACAAAGTTGCTGGGCAATCTCCTTGCCACTGTTAATGTCTATCGCCACTGTAATGTTTGTATCAAGTTATTAGCAATCTCCTTGCTAATGTCTATCGCCACTGTAATGTTTGTATCAAGTTATTAGCAATCTCATTGCTTATGCCTATTGCCACTGTTAATGTGTGAACAAAGTTGCTGGGCAATCTCCTTGCTAATGTCTATCGCCACTGTAATGTTTGTATCAAGTTATTAGCAATCTCATTGCTTATGCCTATTGCCACTGTTAATGTGTGAACAAAGTTGCTGGGCAATCTCCTTGCTAATGTCTATCGCCACTGTAATGTTTGTATCAAGTTATTAGCAATCTCATTGCTTATGCCTATTGCCACTGTTAATGTGTGAACAAAGTTGCTGGGCAATCTCCTTGCTAATGTCTATCGCCACTGTAATGTTTGTATCAAGTTATTAGCAATCTCATTGCTTATGCCTATTGCCACTGTTAACGTGTGTACAAAGTTATTAGCAATCTCATTGCTTATGCCTATTGCCACTGTTAACGTGTGTACAAAGTTATTAGCAATCTCATTGCTTATGCCTATTGCCACTGTTAACGTGTGTATGCCTATTGCCACTGTTAACGTGTGTACAAAGTTATTAGCGATCTCATTGCTTATGCCTATTGCCACTGTTAACGTGTGTATGCCTATTGCCACTGTTAACGTGTGTATGCCTATTGCCACTGTTAACGTGTGTATGCCTATTGCCACTGTTAACGTGTGTATGCCTATTGCCACTGTTAACGTGTGTACAAAGTTATTAGCAATCTCTATTATTAAATAGAAGTTAATATTTCTAAAAACAGACAAGCAAAAAACTCTCTGCAGACTCACCAGGAGGCTTGACCTTCTTTGGTTTCGGATCTTTAGGAATACTGAGATCCTCCTCTATCGCATCCATAATGAGCTCATCATACTCTTCAAACCTGTAGCTAACCTGCTTCTTTGACCTGAAACATTGACATATATGCACATGCAACTTCATTTAAGAACAAAAGCATAAGTTTGAAATTCTAGTCTGGACATTTTTTATCATAAATGAATTAGTATATGTGACATGTATGTTGAATAATATTTTATTAAAAACCCATTGATAATATATACTAATAAATAAAGCACTATTCAGCATATTGATGAAAGTTTTTCGTGGCTTGCTGAAACAATACAAACAATAACCATATAAACCCTTTTCAATTTATATTCATTAATTAATACTCATGTTTCGTGATCCGAACATGTCTACAGATGTTACATTTATTAGAAAAATATTCGCAATTGCTGAAATGCAGTTCATTTAAGGAAAAGAATTTGAGGTGTAAATATTAAGAGTTAAAACATTGAACATTTGAATCATGCAATGCTTTTATGGGGTAAAATGTGTCGAGATAGAAATTTAAATGAAGTATATTCCTGATATTGGTACAAATATTGGCTCTGATTATACCAGAACTGTTTTGCTTCGGAAAAAAGAAAGCTTATAAACAGAAATACCTGCAAGCCCTCTGCACAAATTTAGATTCTTTATGTTTCTTTTGTTTATGCCGCCTGTCCTCCACAGAGATCTCTGACTGTGAGGAAGAATCAGATGAGCTTCCTGATTCCTCCTCGGTAGAGTTAGTTTCACTGTCACTGTCCTCATCACTGTACGCAATTGGACCTCTTTTTGATCGTGATGCTCGTCGCTTGCTTCTCGCTATAACTTCAGGTTTTTCTTCTGCCTGCAAGTATTAATGAACTATTTTAAGCTGCACAATAGTAATAGGTTAATGCATTTTTTTCTTCATCTTAATGAATTTTCATGTTTACTCATTCGACTCAAATAATTATAAACAAAAAAAGCATACTGCAGTAGTATTGAGACAATACTAACCCCCCCAAAAAATAGGTTAAATTTGTATGTATTTATAATCATATTGTAGGTCGTAATAAAAACAAAAGAAATATTTGACTATATATACATATGAACTACATATATAGAAGTTGAATGCTAATATTACTTTATCATTTTAACATATTTTAACTTTAATATGTCAAATTCATAAGCTGAAATTACCCACAGTGCGTTTTTCTTTAAAAGCACCTGTCCCTCTTCTGCTGCACCTTTTTAAAAGGCTCATCCCCTGACAGTAGTCAGCATTAACATATTTATTCAAACTAAATTTTAAAAAATCAAAGCTTTAAAGCTGCACTCTCACAGATTGCCTGTTTTGACAACTTTTTTTTATTTTTGTCTTGGGATGAGCCAATTTTAGCGTAAATGTCTGAAAACCTGTGATATAAGAAGGCTGACTAAGGATTTGATTGCAGTTCTGCACATTTATGGTCGAATATTGACATTTTGTTGCTAAAAGCTAAATAACGCTTTAAGAAAATGAAAGTTTTCGACGTTTTTCAAACAATTGAGATTTGTTCTATTGTGAGTTAACTCATCACACTGAATTGAAGGCATTGATGCCAAAATCAGCTGATTCTGAGATAAGAACTAAAATAAAATGTCAAAACTGTCAATCTGTGAGTGTGCAGCTTTAAGCAGGTACCATTCCTAATCAGCATTAATACATCTGTGTTTCTGAATTTCATGATTATGTACATTTAATAAATTACATGTGGTGATATTGTAAACTCTCATACCTGTGACAGAGATTCTTTGATGACATTGTCCAGGCTTACGGAGACAAAGGCCAGCCTTTCCTTCCTATCGGAATAGAAAACAAATTTGAATCTTAGATATTCTGTTTCCATACTTTTTTTTACTATGCAAACAATTTTGACATTATACATTACAACAACATCAATATGCTGCAGCATATACAAAATGGAAACAAATACAATTTAATAATCATAAAAGATTTTGCTCAGTTTAAAAAAAGAAGTTTTGAGTGATATTCCATGCAAAGATGTATGAACAAATATGTTTTTTACTGTTATAACAATTGTTATTTGTAAACAAAGTGTTATTTAAATATTTTTATACAAGTAAGATGCATGACAGCAGTTATTACTGTACAGCAAAGGGAAGGAACCACTGTGTTGAATTCGCCAGAGTTTTTTACCTCTTGATAAGTCTGTCATTCTTCACAATGGCCTGATCCAGCATCTTCAGTTGCTCTTGTAACTTCTCTGTCAACATGTTCTGAAAACATGGAAATGTTAGTACAATTCATACAGAAATTTTCTCTAAACATGCCCATTATTCATGGGACAAATGGCTGCATAAAGGATGCCATACCTTGTTGAAGCTTTTCATATTGTATGCTAGTAAATCTGTAGGTCATTAGATATAATGATTCAGGGATTCTAACAGCTCTTATGTCATTTCTGAAAAATAGCCAGGACTCTGGGGGTCATAAGCCCCTTTAGGACCTTAGTCTTTCTTTTGGTTAACAATTTCATTTTTTTACTCAACACTCTTTTTAACAAGAGCACCGCGAAACGGAGCATTATACGCCCGAAGAAGATTCGGCTTGAGGTCTTTAATAAACATTTAGGTTATGCTAGTATACTGCTTACTAGGTGTGAAGTGTTTACAACAAAGGCTTAAACTTCCAATATTGAAACTTTAATGATACTTAAGTTAGCAGTGCTAATAAAAATAATTTGTATAAAGTTATCTAAAAATTGCTTTATTGGTTACAAAGTTGTGGCTAGGACGCGTTTTATAAAAATTCCTTTATTAGTAGTAACACAAAATTGTGGCCTGGACACGGAATTGCTAACGGAATTGCTAACGCCCCCCAGTGAAATTAGCCTTTGAGGTACGGACCTGGAAAGCATGCTTGACAAATCCTTTTAATGTAGAGATGATTTGTATAAAGTTATTTGAAAATTACTTTAGTAGTAACCCAGTTATGGCCTGGACATGGAATTGCTAACGTCCCCCCCATGGTGATTCTAGTGTTTGAGGTATGGACCTGAAAATTGCGCGCGACACATCCTTTTAATGTAATGATGCTTTGTATAAAGTTATTTGAAAATGACTTTATTAGTGACCAAGTTGTGGCCCGGACACGGATTTGCTAATGCAACCCCATGGTGATTCTAGTCTTTGAGGTATGGACCTGGAAATTGCGCGCGACACATCCTTTTAATGTAGTGATGATTTGTATAAAGTTATTTGAAAATCGCTTTATTAGTTACCAAGTTATGGCCCGGACACGGAATTGCTAACGCCCCCCAGTGCAATTAGCCTTTGAGTACGGACCTGGAAAGCATGCTTGACAAATCCTTTTAATGTAAAGATGATTTGTATAAAGTTATTTGAAAATTGCTTTAGTAGTAACCCAGTTATGGCCTGGACATGGAATTGCTAACGTCCCCCCCATGGTGATTCTAGTGTTCGAGGTATGGACCTGGAAATTGCGCGCGACAAATCCTTTTAATGTAATGATGCTTTGTATAAAGTTATTTGAAAATGACTTTATTAGTGACCAAGTTGTGGCCCGGACACGGATTTGCTAACGCACCCCCATGGTGATTCTAGTGTTTGAGGTATGGACCTGGAAATTGCGCGCGACACATCCTTTTAATGTAGTGATGATTTGTATAAAGTCATTTGAAAATCGCTTTATTAGTTACCAGGTTATGGCCCGGACACGGAATTGCTAACGGACAGACAGACAGACGGACAGACGATGGAGGCCATAACATAATACGACCCTTCGGGCGTATAAAAATGGGTCGTTGCTGAGATAATAAAGCTCTTTGCTTAAAAATGGTCTCCCTAGAATGCAAGTTGCCCTGGAATTCGTTGTGCAGTACTCACATGTTCACAAGGCGGACAGAACCAGTCTCCTTCTGGTACAACCATAAGCGGGGGTCGGAGGCAGGCTGTATGGTAACCAGCCTCACACTTATCACAAAGAAGGATCTAGAAAAATATAGGAGTGAATTTACATGCAAGTGACTTACAAAATGTGTACAAAATATTATAACCTGTGACATATTTAATTTTGTTGTAAAGCTCACAAATATCTTCCAGAATGGTTCTATAGACTCTCAAGAATTTCTACAGAAAAACTATTCATTATTTTGTATTACCAACAAAATATTCATGATTTTGTATTACCTAAACAATATTCATAATTTTGTATTACCTAAAAATAATAATAATTTTGTATTACCTAAACACAATATTCATAATTTTGCATTACCTTAAACATATTAATTCATGATTTACCATAATCTAAGTCCTGATGCATTTGGAAATCTCATTCTAAGTCATTCATTCTAATGCAGTCTAGTGTCATATCAATCCCAATATAGGGCAAAAGGAAGTATCATTGTTGTCTACAGTACATACCCACTCTGGCTGGTGACAAAGGCCGCACTTGCAACAGGGGAAATCCTCCTCTTCCTCCACCACAGATACCTTCTTTCCAACCTTTTCTGTGATAATAAATGACAGATACAAACCAATAATGAATCTGAACCAGAAATTAGTTCATAGGTAGCTCCACTAAGTAAATTGTGATGCCAAATTTACGACCACATGTAATTCTATTATCATTTGAAAGAGTATTCCTTCCTCATAACTAATATGTTAATAAATGAACAAAACAACATTATACGTAGTTACTGTTGTGTGCATTTGGAACACTATTTCAACTGAAATCAGATCTGAATTGACCTGGTTTGCAACTTTTCAAGGTCAAGAAAGCTTGTTTCTTGAATTATTTTCTCTCTTATTCTGACATTGCCTAATTGTGTGGAAACAAGCGAAACCAGCGATACAAGACTGCTTACAAAATATTATTTTTTCACATTTATGTCAAAAATTGATATTTCATGGCTAAAAGCATACAAAAGCTTTTAGAAAAATGAAACTTTCGACAGTTTCCCAAACAATCCAGATCTGTTCTATTGTTATTGTAAGTTAACTTATATGAGAGAAAAGTGTTAATCTGTAACAGTATTTTGAGCAGCACATATGAAGTAAACAACGTCTTCAACTTAGTTTTTTGACCAAAGCTTTTGAGTAAATACATTTTTTCATCAAGGTAATATCTTTCAAAAAAGAATTTATACCGTAGATAATAAATTGACAATACCAATAAACAACAACAACAACAACCACTCATGCAATACAAAAATATTATATGATTAAAACAAGTTGACCAATCACTTACTATTTGTTTTAGCCTCAAATCTCAGAGCATTTCTACCCTTAGGTACTTCTTCAACTTCTGAAATAACAAAAAAAAAGCTATGAGCCAAAACCAAACAGATGGTTTGTTCATTTGATTAACATCACTTATCTTTCAGAAACTTTTATTTTTAAAAAGATATCTCAAAACAATATCTTAAAATGGGGAAAAAATTTTAATGGTGGGATAACTACCAGCATGTTCAACACACCTTCCTTTGGCTCCCTTTTTCTCCGCAATCTCGACTTCAAGATGAACTCATCGTCATCATGCTCATCTTCCGTGTAATTCTCAGATTCACTGGGAACATACTCGGGTGATGGAGACTTTTTACGGGCTTGTAAAGTCCGCACGCGCAGACTTCGTCGCCGACCCTGCTCATCTCCACTCAGACCTGCCTCTGATGAGTCCTTGGATTTGGCTGGAGATTCTTCCTGTCAATTTATAGTTATTGTGAATAATCACAAAAACTTTAAAAGTACTAAACATAGATTGATACTCAAAAGAAACATTAACTATAATGCTTTATTATGTTTAACTCATTTGACAATAATGATAAAATGATTTGTGTACAAATAATTTCAATATTTTGGCGCTACTTTAACGGAGGAATTTGTGGCCCTGTAGCTATTAATTGAAAAACCTATCAATAAAGGCTTATATTTTCCATTAAATGAATTACCGTAAAACATAATAATGCACTAAATTTAATTTGTGTCTTTTGTGCATCTACCTATGTTTTATACCTTTAAGTAAGTGTGTTAAAATATTTAACAATCACACAATTTACATAGGGATTGTAAAAGAATACACACTATTACACAAATTTCGCATTAGTGTTTTATTGGGAAAGTTATGTATGTCATTAGTCTAATGATAACAAAACATAAATAAACCTACATTTGTATTAAATCATTATGGAGTGTTCCGTGAAGGCCACCCTCTTGCATCAAGATAAAATGATTGTATAAATAGTAATAGTTGAATGCTTTTCTATGAAATCACTATTAAATAAGATTTCTATCAGTAATTGTGTCCAACCTTTTCTGAAAAGTTTTAAAGTCTGATTGGCCATCTGGGCCCATGTTTTCAAATCGTTTGCAGAACACTGTATATACATGCATGACACTTATTAGGGTAAATAAATGACGGACAGCATTTAATGAAAATCATAAACATGGAAATATCTAGAGCTGGCATATCTTTTCCCACCTGTATCTTATTATCCAACCAGAAAAAAGACAATAATCACAGGTCCCACATTTATTGATACCTGTTGTAAGCCATTCTTCTTCTTGAGTCCAACTGAAGTTTTCCTGTGGGCTGGGTTACTGCCCCTGGTGCCTCGTACAGCCACCTGACTGAGAGGCATATCATCAGAGTCGGACGAAGATGTGTCTGAGGGTGCTGCTGATGACAGCTTGCCTCGCCCCCTTGAACTGACACGCCCCCTCAGCTTGGAACGCTTAGAAGCAGGCTCTACGATATCTATGTCAACATTGTCTTCAGCCTGTTGGATTTGCCAAAATATACATTTTAACATCAAAAAGATGTTTTAAATCAGCTGAAAATCTCATATTAAAATGAACGAAACAAAATTAAACATATGATTCCTTTTTAAGTGTTTCTAGCACTAGTTATCCAGTACAAATACAGATTTAACCATTTCCTATTTATTTTAACTTTAGTACTCATTAAAATGTGTGCTCAATGATTTTAAAAGCACAATTTTTTGTGAATATGTTTTGGAAAAGGGTTAAAGCATTCAGTATTTATAATGTAAAATACGAGGATCCATTTACAGATAAGATTGTTTGTACTACATGGTGGCAGGCATGATTCCTTGAAAACCCCAATGATTTTGAATTCCATATAATGCATATTGCTTCTTGTAGTATTCATTTTACAAATGTAACTTATGCCACATACTGTCGTCAAATAATGATAGTTTGTATGTAAAATTGCTGCAATGAACTATTTAAACACAAGGAAATTACCTGTCTTTTCTTTGTCTGTCTTGAATGAGCAAGCAATCCTGTAACTTTCTTCAAAGGTTTAGAATCCTCAGACTCAGTATCCGATGACACTTTCTTGCTTTCTTCATTATCAATAACTATACTTTCACTGTCATCATCATCATCATCATCATCATCATTATCATCATCAGATATCTCAGCACCTACTTTGGTATCACACTCACTTTCATCCACAACTTTATCAGATTTCTGCTCAACATCGCTCTTTTTATTTCTTTCAGTTACCTTATTGTGTTCTTCATTCTTTTCTCCTTTCAATTCTGTTTCATTTACATCTTTTGGTGGCGTTTCAGAATCAATTTGCTTTGTTTCATCATCTAGACATTTAACATCTTCTTCAGTAATTTTACGCTTAATGTCAATCTCATTAGACTTGTCTTTTTCTTGAAATTCTTCAACTTTATTTACATGTTCCTCAGTAGGCCCACTCTTTGCACTTTCACAATTATCTGATTTATGGGATTTTCGAACTGCAATCATTATCTTTCTCTTTTCACTATTGTCTTTCTCAGCCTTACTTTCCTCGTCGGAAGAACTGCTAGCACATTCTTTAGCATTGTCAACCTGTTTTCGTTTTCTGGTTTTCTTACTTATTGCATCTGCCACTGTTGCTACATTTTCGCCATTAATATCATCTTTAACATCATTTTTAGTTTCAGATTCGCTACATATTTTTCCATCATTAGCCATACATTCATTACTTCTATCCTCATTTAGAGATGGAGTTTCTGAATGTCCATCAGGCTTTGAATCTTTTGTATCAAGTTCAGCTTCTTTCAGTGTTTCCACTTGTTCATCTATTGTTTCCTTATCATCTATTGTTTCTTTATCATCTATTGTTTTGGGCACAATAACACTTTCTTTTGTCTCAGTGAGTGAAGGCCTAGATTCACCTGGCTCATCTTTAGAAACTGTATCTTTGGCAGGAATTTGTGAAAAGTCTTTACTTTCTTCAGCAGCATTTGAGTCTTTACTTTCTTTAATACGGTTACTTGAGGTATTACTGGTATTTTCATTGGAGGGTTTATCTGTATCTTTAAAGTTAATCTTTTTTGACTCGGACAATAATTCTTCGCTTGATTTATCCTTATTGCTATCCTCTGTATCTATTTCTGCGGGTCCATTTCTCAGATCACTTGTATTAACATCAGTTTTATCATTACCACTTTTACTTTCAGTTACACTTTTATCTTGCATTGGGGAATGCTCAATAGACACAGAATCAGCTTCTAATGAAACATTACTTTTCTTGAGATCATCCACATCTTCTTTACTAGGTTCTTTCTTGTCACTTATAACAACCTCTTTGTCTTCACGATTGGTTTCAGACTCCTTTTCAGCTTTAATACTATCAACTTTTTCTTCTTTCCTAATTTCTTTGTCTGGTTCTTTAGCTTGAGGTGAATGCTGATCATGTGATATATCAACAGTGTCTTTATCACATTCTTCTGTTTTACTTGGATGTTTTTCAGATTCTTTTTTGTCTTCAACCTTGTCATCAACATTTAATTTCTCTTTAACTTTGTCGTCAACATTTAATCTGTCTTCAACCTTATTGTCACCGTTTAATCTGTCTTCAACCTTGTCATCAGCATTTAATTTCTCTTTAACTTTGTTGACAACATTTGATTCAGCTTCAACCTTGTCATCATCATTTAATCTGTCCTCAACCTCTTCAACATTGTCATTGACAGTTAATCTGTCCTCAACCTTTTTATCACCATTTGATTTGTCTTCAACCTTGCCATTAACATTTAATTTTTCTTCAACATTGTCATCAACAGTTAATTGGTCACATTTCTTTGGTTTTGTCTCACTGGCCTCATTTTCAGATTCTTCCTTATCTGATTCGACTTCCTCCTTCACTTCGACTTTGGTTTCATCATCAGTCTTTAACTTACACATAATCTTTTTGATCTCTGAACCTTTCTCCTTCTTGAATTTATTCTGCAATTGTTTACTTGGGGACTGGATTTCACCTTTGCTAATCTTCAATGTTATGCTTGGTTTAACATCACCCTGTGAACAAAGATTGTAGATGTGGTTAATAAAGATGTGGAGTAGGGATGAAAATTGGTCTAAAATCATAATAAATCCTTCAATTTGAAGGCATTTTGATATTTTTTTCAATTATAAATAAATGTACATTTATTCAAAATCAAAAGTTAATGAAAATTTCTATAAAAGAATATCAAGATGAAGTTAAATGTTAACAAGTCATGAGAATTGAAACTAAAAGCAAACTTTTATGGGTTTTTTTTTTCTTTATACAATTTTGAATGTAATAAAGATCAATTTTTAGCGAAAAACAAATAATCTATATTGTTGGTCTTCCATATATATCTAAGTTTAGAGAATTATCATTTACATTGTTTTTCCATATTTATCTTAGTTAGAGAATTACAGCCACATAGCAAAAATTAATTTGAAGACTATGAAATCACTTATCAGCAATCTCAATTCTAAAGGATCATTTTTTTATACAATACCGGTACTTGGTCATTGTTTTATCCCTGTACAGGAGTATCCTGATTACAGTAGCAGGGCATTCATTTCACCTGATTAATTCTCATTTATCATTTAAAATTGGTGACAATCCACTCAAAAAATCATGGGTTGGTTAATCATAATGGAGTGGGTTGTCACCAATTTTAACTGATAGATGAGAGTTAATGTAAAATTTTGTCTTAGTATTGGACATAGTAACCTAACTCTTAACCAGAAATGATAAATATTCACACTGGTCTTAAACATCAAGCTGCCAATTTATCTGGCCAAGTTTCTTAGGATAGGATAAAACCTGTTGTATTTATGAAATGCAGGGCTGGAATTTAAACTTTTTTCCTACTTGCAATTTTTGGCAAGTGGGTAAATGTTTTACTCACTTTATCAAAAAGTTACTTGCTTTTTTCCCAAACTATTAAATTAGGTTAAATTAGCATTATATGCCGAACAATAAAGTAACCAATGTCAATACAAGTTAAATCTTTAATGAACAAGAGTCAAACATTACTTTTCCTTAAGAACACATGACAATATTCTTTTAATCAATAAAACAATAAGCTTTATTCTGACATTTAATAGTTTATTTATATCTGCAGACGACACATTCTGATATTCAGGAAAAAAACAGTGGATTTTGCTGAACTTGTCTGCTTGTCAAGGGAGATCACTGTGTTGGAATTTTGTGTACTGCAAATATGTACCCCGTTATCAAAATCGGCACTCGCGATCAGTGTCACAAAAGCGTTTTATGCTAAGCTGTTATGAGTTGTTAAGCCTCTATGCCACATGATATTCTTTGTGTTCTCATTCGCGTTCATCCTCTTTTGTTTTAAAATATGGGACTCGCAAATTTTAGCAAGTAGATTTTTTATGAGGTCGCTATCGGCAAAACTGACTCGCATTTAGCGAGTATGCCAGCTTAAATTCGAGCCCTGAAATGAACTAGAACTCCGCGAGATGGATGTGTCGCCTGACGAATTATTTACTGTCGACATTATAGCTGTTAGATTGGCATTTTATTCATTTATAGACAATGATGATGCCATTTAACTTTCAAGTGTAGGTGGCATTTGAACCCTCAATCAGATATACCTACGGAATAAGTTTCAGGTTGAAACCTCCTATAGTTTACGAGATATGCCAAGGACAAAACCTAAGCAAGAAAATTAACAAAGGCCAATAACTCTAAAAATATGGCAGCAAGAGTAACGGTATTTGTGCACTGCACTTGCTCTCAATGAGATCTATCTAGCTATGAAGTTTCAAGTTGATACCTCTTATATTCTTCAAGGTATGCCCCAGACAAAACTTTAAGCATGAAAATTAACAAAGGGCAATAACTTTAAAACTAAGAAAGCAAGAGTTACTGTTATTGTGCACTGCACTTGCCCTAAATGAGATCTATCTAGCTATGAAGTTTCAAGTTGATACCTCTTATATTCTTCAAGGTATGCCCCGGACAAAACTTTAAGCATGAAAATTAACAAAGGGCAATAACTTTAAAACTAAGAAAGCAAGAGTTACTGTTATTGTGCACTGCACTTGCCCTCAATGAGATCTATCTAGCTATGAAGTTTCAAGTTGATACCTCTTATATTCTTCAAGGTATGCCCCGGACAAAACTTTAAGCATGAAAATTAACAAAGGGCAATAACTTTAAAACTAAGAAAGCAAGAGTTACTGTTATTGTGCACTGCACTTGCCCTCAATGAGATATATCTAGCTATGAAGTTTCAAGTTGATACCTCTTATATTCTTCAAGATATGCCCCGGACAAAACTTTAAGCATGAAAATTAACAAAGGGCAATAACTTTAAAACTAAGAAAGCAAGAGTTACTGTTATTGTGCACTGCACTTGCCCTCAATGAGATCTATCTAGCTATGAAGTTTCAAGTTGATACCTCTTATATTCTTCAAGGTATGCCCCGGACAAAACTTTAAGCATGAAAATTAACAAAGGGCAATAACTTTAAAACTAAGAAAGCAAGAGTTACTGTTATTGTGCACTGCACTTGCCCTCCATGAGATATATCTACATATGAAGTTTCAAGTTGATAACTCTTATATTCTACAAGATATGCCCCGGACAAAACTTTAAGCATGAAAAATAACAAAGGGCAAAACTCTAAAAATATGGAAGCAAGAGTAACAGTTCTTGTGCACTGCACTTGCCCTCAATTAGATCTATGTACATATGAAGTTTCAAGTTGATACCACTAATAGTTTAGGATATATACCCCGGACAAGCGAAAATGGGACGCGGACGCCGCCGCCACCGCCACCGCCACCGCCGCTGACAAAAGTAACCCCTATATGTCGTCTTTTCAGGCGACACAAAAATGACTTTACTCAAAAGACACCAAACCACATAATGTGATACATAAACCAGTTGTTGTTTTCTACAATCGGGGAAATGTCTTCTAGCATGTGCTTTCTTTCACTGTGTAAGTTAGAGTCACCCCTCTTCTGTAGCCCTGCCAGCGGGGAGGGGCTGTTGGATATACACTGTCTGTAACTAACATGACTACATGTGAATGTGTAATTTCCTACCCACCTGTGTATCAGAGTCCCCACCCTCCTGTTGCCCTGCTAAAGGGGAGGGGCCATGGGGGGTGCGCTGTCTGAATGAGTCTCGGGAATCCTCCCCTGTGTCACTGACTGGCTCCGACTTTGACCCATCTGAAAAAAACAATGATATCATCAAGAAATTACCAATAAGGAAATTGATTAAGGCTGAACAGTTGTCTGTTTTCAGAAAATCTGCAAATCATGTGTGTTACCATCAGTAGTCAGAGTGCACATTACTTTTCTTGATCACCATTGACCTTTGAACCCCAAATCAAAGAGGGACATCTACTGAACATGACCAATGTGCACACCAAATGTGAAACAAAGTTATCCCCATGGCTCACAGGTGAAATATAACCCCAGTTAGCTCCTTAGGCCTTATACTTGTAAATTGGCAAGTAACAATTTCAAAAAGAACCAAAATGTATTTGTTTGTTTTTTTTAAATTTCATCAAACTGGTATAAAGCTAAATATGTCAAAAGAAAAATGTTGAAAACATTCTGTTATACCTGATAGATCAGACATCTCTGGTTTAATATCTGTTCCACTCTCTAGACTTGAGACCAGCTTAGCTAGCTCCTCTCTTGTCCTGAAAAAGAAGTTAAATATGATCCATAAATAGAACTTGACAAAAACTATCAATCACAAGGATAATACGGATAATAAAAGCCATCACAGGGGCAGTGCTCTCAAATATTCTCAGTAGGGTAATAATTAAGGTTACATGTATGTTTAATTTATGCAAAAAATAGTTATTTAACTGTGTTATTCAAGTAGGTTGGGCAACATTGTATGAATTTTCCATGCAATTCATCAAGTAGTAATAGAGAAAGTCACCTATGTCTATAATTTGCATTCATGCCTAACACAGTTATCTAACTTGGATATTGAAGTAGAATGGATGTTTGAATACCATTGTATGAAGTCTCAGTGCAATACATCAAGTAATTGCTGATATATTTACCAATGTACGCTTACATTCAAAATCTTAACCAGAGTTTCTAAATCAAATAATAAATGTCCATAATTTACATTATATTTAAAATAGTATTATCTAACTTCATGAAATAAGTAGGTGGGATAGTTGGGAACTCATATTTAAAGTTTCAATGCAATTGGTGATGTGTTTGCTAAGATAATGACTAACACATGTTTACATGCAAAACCTTAACCAAGGCGTGATGCTGACACCTAGGCTAGGGTGAGTAGTATAGCTCTCCTTATTCTTCAAATAGTCGAGCTAAAACACTCTTGCACTAAAAATTCATTGCGTTTAAACCAGGCCGTCTCAAAGGTACATAACTACGTAATTCACCCTAAGACAGAAATAATGCTAACATGGTTTATATCAGGCTATACTGGTTACATTAAATTAAACTAAATAAAATTTTGAACCAATGCGATGACAATAGCTCCTGTTTGTAATCAGTAGGCCTTCTTTAAAGGTATAAACTGAAAAGAATTATTGGTACCAAACAAAATAAAGAAAGACAATTGAAAAATATTCAAAATCATTCCCAATTTAAACAGGCTACTGATAGAATTATCTTTCCTAATGCAATTATTTAGGCAAATATAGTTACACATATATTTTGGCAAGGAGTGCATAACATGAACAATTAATAACATGTGCAGCGTGAATATAAAAAATATCACATACATGTATATATTGATGATCTATGACATACACACCTGCACAAAGAATAAATAGTGATAGGTGATCCTATATTTAGATGCAAAACCTACTTTCCAACATGTATAAGGCTCGATGTATGCCACAAAATGCCCATTTATGTACCTGCAGACAATTTGCCAGGACTCTGCATCAACATCATCCTGGTCCTCCCGGTACACACGCAGATTCAACTCCTTGTCCTGGAAAACATAACACATGTATGGGAATAGCTGGCTTGTTTCAAACTAATTCATAGAAGGTACATACTTCTGTTTTTCTGGTTAAAAAGTATATTGAAGATGACTGAATGTGTTAATATGTTACTTATCTTGTCTTCTTAGAACTGCTTTGCATTTTAGATCAAACAATATATTTATTATATTAAAGATACACTCTTACTCCCAAATAAGATTTACCACAATTAATACAATTATTTTGATATACCAAAAAGGATGAATACACATCAAAAACAATGGTTCTTATGAAGGATACCAAGTTTAATTTGAAAGAAAGGTGCAGGAAACACACTATTTCTACCTGATGAGACGATATCAGCATACAGTAAATCTTTTAGCACTCACCTATCCATATTTGTTTTTTTGCGTTTTCAGCTATTCAATACATGGTAACAATCTTGTTATCAGTAATATTTTCCATAAATGCATTATTTAGTAAGTAGTTAAAGGCTTATCACTCAAAGTTTATGTTTGTTATGCATTTGTATGTATTGCTTTGAATAAGTGTGTCCCTTTAAGCAAAAGAACAACCAGGAGCAGAAAGAATACCTTAACATCATAGACTGAAAAAATTGAAAGCCAAAATTCTTAAATTTTAATTTTTGAACTCAATTTTAAGTATCAGAATGCATGCTTTTTTATCACCGTAATAAGAATATGATTATGTAGTTATTCTCACCAGGAAGAACCAGTAAGCCATGCCGTTTTTGTCTCGTCCAATGGGCAAGAACCTCATCTCTTGGGCCGTCTGTTCATTCACCTTGTCCTTAAACTTGTTGTTACAATCAAACTGCTCTTCCAAGAGGTTCTGGGGAGGAAACAGGAAACATTGATTTCTGTATTTAATTGAGTATAAGCTGAATATTTTCCCTGTCAAAAAAATATATGCATGTATCCTTTTCCGATTTGTTATAAAGATCTGAGGTGCAGGAATGTATAAGGAAGTGTTCTGGTTTGTCCACTTGTAGTTCACATTCTGATTGTTGAAAAACGCTTTACATGTATTTGACAAGGCAGCCTTATTGTGTCTAATATGCATTAAAATGTACATCAACTGCAAATAATTTAATTCCATTCCAAATCAAGCAATTATAACTAATTACTTTGCCTTTTGGGCATCATCATAACAGGTTGGCAAATGAACATCAATATGTCTGAAAGCCTTAGGTTTCATATTTCTATTTTACTCTTACTTTTTAGTTCACATCCTAAGGTTTTAGTCAAAGACTTTGGAAGGGTACTGCACCCGATCCTTTTTTGGTAGGACCATTTGTAAGCTGAAACCTTACACAACCTCAATTACACACATTTCTGCCATTTTTCTGACAAATTCATAATATTTCAGCTTTTTCACAGTCTCATAAAATGTGCCCTTTTTGCCCTATCCTTTTTCTGCTGCATCCTGCCCTTTTTAAAAACCTGGCTTTAACCCTACGCACTTACATGTACAATACATAGAGCATTTATAGTGTACCTTAAGAAGGGTTAGTTTGGTGGAGACTTTGGCCAGCTTATAGCCATATCTCTCTATCTCCCAGGCATCCACATCGCTGTAACGCCAGCAAAACTGTAGAGAAATGAACATTCATGAGCTCTCACTCTTTAAGTACTGGTAATATCAGATAAGAACATATATGGTATGTTTTATTCCTATCAGGCAAAGAAACAAGTCAAATATTTAACTTCCTATAAATACCAAAGCATTTTATTGCCAATGTTATATTCATTTAAATATTATTATGAATCAAATAAGCTAAATAAAACTATACAAATACTAACAAAAATGATACTACCAGGTAAATTATACCAAAAGTAATAATAATACTAATAATTATAATAATAATAATAAAAAAATTTCATATATATTTATATTCATAATAATTCTTCTTTGTAGATCACACAACACACTCACCTTTACTACAGTTCTAAGCCATCTGTCAGCCGTGACACTGCTGTACTTTTTGCTAATTCTTCTTAACAGTTTCACATGCAGCTCAATAAGTGTGGGATGAACTGAAATGATCATACAAAACCAGCTGTTGGGATATGCATTATACTTTCAAGTCTTTGTGAATAGGGCGGCTTTGTTTAGTAAAATCCTAGGTATATAGTAGTATTATGCCTTGATGTTGCATAATAATGACAAAATTGTTCAATATATACCCGACAGTGATCTTAACTGGATTGCATTTGTCATTAGAGTTGATATTTTCACATAAATATATTCCGGTTCACAAATACCCTTCTTTACATGTACACAACCTGTCAGATTTGTCCCAGACTTACAGATATCGGAATACTTGATAAACAATCGACACATGTAAATTTTTATGATATCTGAATATGTTTTTTGGCATTATGACATAAATAAATATGTGTTTAATAGTAGGCAATAATATTTTTGTAGGAAGTTGAATTTATAACGGAGACAATTTCAAAGTTGTGGCCAAGAGGATTCTCTGCGCAAGGACTGTTTGCTAGTTTTTGCTGGGATGGTGGACGTCACGACTCTGCCATAGTAAAAAAAATCGTCCAAAGACTCATTAACAGCCATTAAGGTGGACTACAGCTTACAACAGTCATGCACTAAGCAATCGATTTATGATTTTAACATTAGTAGGTCGTACTTAAGGCGCTGTAAGAAAATATGGACTAAGATTTCATATATAAAAACACTATAGTTTACGCTGCACTTACCTCAAAAATAAATACGAATGAACAATTTTTACACTTTGTTATTGTTTAGGTTTTCATTGTTTTGAAGTTGAACTGGCGGTATGAATCATTTTAAGGGGATTTATAGTAAGCATTCGTTACCTTTGGTTGAATCTTCGATCCATTCGTGTAATTCCTTGTACGGCACTGCTGGTAAGCCAAGAATTTCTCCATATTTGTCGAGAAATGAGCAAATAACGGCAAAATTCGGATTTGATAAACAGACGCTTTGGTCGGAGGCAGCCATTTTGTTTATGCTAATTTCCCTGGCAGCGATAAATCCCGTACCATTTGCGTAATAGATTGCGTACCGTTATTTATAACCAAGATGGTCATAGTCTGGATAATTTCCCCTACCACTCTATTACTGACTACTATTGGAATTAGTACGCAAGGAAACAGACTAAGAAGGTCCGGGAGAGAGGATGCAGTGTGTACTGTAGTTGTTGTTGTTGTTGAGTTTATAAAGGTCTGCCCGCGCCCAATAATGGCTGCATTATGGCTTGACCCCGTCACATCCCCAAGTGTGACTTAAACAGAATTTTGAATCCAAAGGGGGAGTTTTACTCCCATCGGTTGATGGGATATTCGTCAAAGGAGTAATTTTGTACCCAAAATGCCGCGAAACCTGCGATGAATGACATCTAGAGTGGCCCCACAGCTCTGAATATTGGATATGGTTTCATTTCTCTAGTCTTACATTTGTAACTACAGTTGTAATTTAGATATTGCGTTGTATCTTAAAAAACATTTACGTGTAAGAATGGTATTTTTTCGAGGATGGACAAGACTCGCGATCAGTTCATTGACAAGAAAAGTGTGTACTGTATATACGAAATATACTATTTATAGAAATGACCGGGGCTCCCGCGGGGGCGGAGTTTTTGTAGCTATCCTCTCAAATATTACATCGGTTGAGTGTATTGAGTTTATTACAGACTGTGAGATTGAATTAGTAAAAATAACCCTGAAATCAGGTAAAACACTGTACATCGGAACTTTTTATATGCCAAAAAGATCAATGAAAGACTTTGATAACCTGAAAAAAAACACTTAAACTTCTTAATGGAAGTAAACCAAAAGCACTTATTCTATATGGAGACTTTAATTGTCCTGATATTGATTGGACTACCTTAACTGTAATTTCTTTCAAATTAAACTCAGCGTTCTTCATAACATTGTTTTCGACATTTATTCATCCTTTTTGGAATATTAAAAACAATATTATTAATTGTGGTAAATCTAAATTGGGAGTAAGAGTGCATCTTTAAGATATTCGACCCACAAAACAGCTTCATGGTTCTATGAACACTGTAAATTCAAGTTTTCGTTATAATACCTGGTGAAATTGTATAGCATATCTTTGATTTGAAAAATTGTGATTGTATAAGAATATGTAAAATAAGCGTCCCCACATACGTTGCAGATAAAGTTTTAGAGGTACATAATTTGTTCTATATCAACTGAAAAAGAAATACCTAAGAACGAAGATGGCACTGTTTGCTATTAGGAAGTACTGTAATAAGAAGAATTCAAGAGCTAATTCAACCTCCTGAACCTGCTGTTTTATTTCTTCTTTTTCAGCGGAAATATATGCACATACACTAGTCAAAATGTAGAATGGGACTAAGGATGATTTTTGATGAAACATAAATTTCATTTCAATTTTCATATAAAGCTTTCATTTTTGTATCAAACTATTATGGAGTCAAACAAGGGTGAAAACCTGACCTATTGTGTGTTGTTTGCCTGAAAATGTCGTCGACAAGCAATATTCAACTCATACAATTCAGATATATATGCTTTTGAAATGGCTATTATTTGTCTCTGGATCAGAGGTTATGTTTAGGCTCTGTAGATACGAACTATTAAAAACATAATCAAAGACTCGTCAATTCCATGTTGACAAACAGCTGGATATCTACCGGATTTGGAATACAACCTACATTTTCAACGAATCAAAATGTTGATAGGCATTCATTTTAGTGCTAGACTTTATCATAAAGATTTTAATTCATGTCATCTAAATATTACTTAAACCACCCAAACAATACGTAAATACTTATTTATTATGTATAGGACAAGAGTATGCGTTATTTATCTGTCCATATCTATTGAGTAAAAGAATAACACAAAGACAATGGTTTATTTAAAGAGGGATGTGATTTTGATCTTAATATTGGCAATTAACATGTTCAATAATTAGTACGCAATCATGGAGGTTTTGAAACATTATTAATACTTTTATGGATATAAAACTGAAATGGTAAGTTAATGATTTCAACGACTTATTATTAGTTTTGTAATCGTTTAGTTATTATTAAATACGACTTTTATTATAAAACATGCCTTTAAGAAGAAAGACAGGTTAAAATTTGCCATCCTACAATTTCTTCATTAAAATACGAAAGGCACGTCGTATCATATTTAGAGTACCTGCAACATTAAAAACATTATAACATATAAAGTCAATCTCGCTATGTCGATCTCTGATATCTCGATTGTCCGGTTATGTCGAACTTTTTGATAACATGCACGGTTATTTCCAGGTAGCAGAAAGATGTTTGAGTTTTAAGTTGCTCTTATTGGTTCACTTACTACAAGTTATAAATTCAGGTAACGTTTGTTGTGCAAAATAACGGATCGTATGTTTATCTTACGACCATTATATCCGCAGAATTATGCAAACTATCATGAAACAAATATGAAGCTTATGATATCTTAAACCAATGTATAGCAATGAAAGCTAATAAAGAGTTTTGTTGCCATAGTGATTTAGTTCAAAATGTATCAAATGGTGTTGAAATAGTCAATGGAATTAGTCAAAGTTTAGCTCAATTTGATGTACTAAATGTTTCAGCAACACTCGGAGAAGTATGTACGGAGGATAGCGAGTGTGACGGTATGGTAAACCTACGCTGCAGTAAGATGTACGAGTGTACAAAGGGACTGTGTGATTGCCAGTCGGAATATGGGAGCAGTGATGGGACCGATTGTGAATGTGTGTATAACAACAAAGGGGAGTTTTAAACTTTTTAAAGAATACAGTTAGTAGCCTCATAACTGACACAAATGATGGCTAATGTCATGTTACTGCAATAAAGATTAGCAATCACAAACTTAGGAGACATGCACACGCCAGTCACGATTTTCCACTCCGTTCTTTAGATGCTGCACATTGTATACTCTCTTATTTTAAACAGACGTTAAAATCACTCATATTTGCTTTAATTGTTTTGTAATTATGCACATCAATTTGCATTGTCACTTTTGTTTTTAAATAGTTCCACTGAATCTTTGCCTTTTTAACTTAATAAAAAATGTACATATATTCTCATATCTTGAATATGATAGAAATGTTTGTAAGACCATTCTAAAATGCAATAATAAAACCGCAAACAATTGTTGCAATGCAGTTTGATCAAAGTGACGTCACATAGTGTGACAATATTAATCTGACTGTCATGGTGATACCAAACGGGAATTTCCGGCATGGACGCAACATGTAACACTAGAGTACATACAGTTTTCTTTTTCAGCAATACTGAGTGGCTACCAGGAGCCATGTGGCACGGGCTACCACTGTGATGGCGTGAACCAAACATGCAACGGGAGCCATTGTGATTGTGAGAGTGGAATGAGTGGAGCTCCCTGGCGGGGATGTGCAAGTGGCAGCGGGGGGAACTCCTGGGGCAGAGCTGTGGGGATAATAACTACCACGAGTGCTACTGGAATGATACAGTAGGTAAGGTATAGAGATGTAGACTTTAGTTAAACTTGTCTATCTAGCTATATTCTTGTACGCTGATATGCCGACTTCCTTCTTGGTTTGATTTTAATTATATAAGCCATAAAAGCGTGTGTTTGATTGACATGATGACACATTAATCTAATAATACAATGAAAACTACCGGGACAAGCCCAGAAGTAAAATATTTATAAATAATCCATGTGTAGAGGCATACGGCAACGGCCCAAACGATGTATGCTAATGGCATGGTACTCTAGGCAAGGCTCAGATAGTGAGCATTTAAATAAGGATGCATTGGAGTTGACGAGTAAGGAATATATTTATCTACTGTATATGATTTATGAACGTTACCCTAGGTAAGGTACAAAATTGGGCGTTCAAAGTATGACGGATCTTATGACGTATGTTAACGATCGACGTTAATATTAAACTACTATGTGTGCTAGTTGAATGGTACCCTAAGTAAAAGCGTAAGAGTTCAAATAATGATGCATATACGTCACGGCCTCTAAACGCCAGCTCCACCACTTTACGGTGGTGCAAAGAAAAAGAGCTGTCGACACTTCCGTGGTGGAGCTGTGCCCTATGTTTACATGAACAAACGTGAGTATGATTTATATTTTATTTGATAATTTCATTTAACGGACATATTTCGAAAATCGGAGAATGTGGTACCGTGTAAGAACACTTCTACTGCAGGCTGGTTACTATTTCGTTTCAATATTGTGCAAACTGTGGTGCCAGCAGCTTTTCTCCCGAATCGGACTTGTGCATATTTTGAGATCGGATTGCATAGCAAGTACATTTCGGTGCTAACATACCCAGTAAGAACATTCTCATGCATGCAAACATAACTGTTATGTATAGTACCTATGCCGGAACACAACAAAACTGATAAGCACTTCTTAAAAAGGAAAAATGCACATATTTATAAAAGTGGTGGCGCTTTTGCCCTAGTGGTGGCGCTATCGAGTATGTTTTGCGCTTGAAGTAATATAAAAAGTTAACGCTTTTGGAATGAATACAGAAGTTGCTATATATGTTTATCATTCATTGTTATGCTGGTTATGCATACTACTTGCGGAAACAAAACTCTACGCGAACAACCTTAACCTTACTGAAAACTATTTTGAAAACAAACGGCTAGGTGCAGTTAATTTTTACCATAGAACTATAAGTATCTATCATGTGTGTCCGGTTATGAGAGAGGTATTCTTTGCGCATACCGGACGTGTGTTTCCGGTCATGTGACCAGTGCTTGAAAAACGCGCTACTTCTTATTTCTTTTATTGTATGGTTTATGAAAAGTACATTATTTCATTACAGTAAAGCGCAATCAAATGTATAAGTATGCAATTAATTAAAAATGATAATAAATAATCGTAAAAACGCGATTTAAAGAGTTTCTATTTGACGTCAATAGTGATTTAAAATTTCTGCGCTTTATGACGTCAGTAAACAACGTTGCACGCGCTTTTTGGTGAAATGTACAAAACTGCGTTTTCTACGTCAATTTTTCCACAAATTGATAATTTAAGATATGCAAGAAAAAATATCAACCATGTTTTTCCGGTCCGGATCGAAAAATCCGTCCCTCGGTCACGCTGCGTGGCCGGTAACTCGGCACCTATCCTTGTTTTCAGTAAGATTAAGGTTGTTTGCGTAGAGTTTTGTTTCCGCAAGTAGTATGCATAACCAGCATAACAATGAATGATAAACATATATAGCAACTTTTGTATTAATTCCAAAAGCGTTAACTTTTTATATTACTTCAAGCGCAAAACATACTCGATAGCGCCACCACAAGGGCAACAGTGCCACCACTTTTATAAATATGTGCATTTTTCCTTTTTAAGAAGTGCTTATCAGTTTTGTTGTGTTCCGGCATAGGTACTATACATAACAGTTATGTTTGCATGCATGAGAATGTTCTTACGGAGTATGTAAGCACCGAAATGTACTTGCTATGCAATCCGATCTCAAAATATGCACAAGTCCGATTCGGGAGAAAAGCTGCTGGCACCACAGTTTGCACAATATTGAAACGAAATAGTAACCAGCCTGCTGTAAAAGTGTTCTTACACGGTGCCACATTCTCCGATTTTCGAAATATGTCCGTTAAATGAAATTATCAAATAAAATATAAATCATACTTACGTTTGTTCATGTAAACATAGGGCACAGCTCCACCACGGAAGTGTCGACAGCTCTTTTTCTTTGCACCACCGTAAAGTGGTGGAGCTGGCGTTTAGAGGCCGTGTACGTGCTAACGAGCGAAGATAATGGGTGTGTGGCGGACGGGCATACCAACAAACAGAATTTGCTTAAAATTATATCACATACATGTCACCACAGGACGACTGGGATGGTACACAAGGCAACAAGTTGCAGTAAATTCGCGTTATAAATGTAATCGACCTCGGATATGCAATCTATTAGGATGGCGCCCTGGAGAAGGTGCTTACTGATTACCATTCATATTCCACTCTCATATTTGTTCCACAATACAATGGAAAGACAAGCCCAGTAGCTAAACATGTTTAAAACAAGGAACCTAAATTAAAGGCACAATATCCAGGCCGTAAACACGGTCTTTGTTTCGGCTGATCTGCTTGTCCCTGTGGTTTCCATTATGTTGTTCGATACTTTACAGTTGCTTTTAAATGTACTCATGTCGGAACGACGCTGCATATCACTATGGATAATGCAAACCCCAATTTCAGGCGGTGTGTGCGACGGATCTACATGTTTGTGTTCAGAGGGTTATATCCTGGACACCACTTACTCATACACAGAATGTAGAAAACGTGAGTAGTATATATTAATCAACGGCTACTTGAATCGAACATTCGTAGAGAGGTACGCGAGGTTCACTTAATCTGCTCACTGATGATTTGTCTTGTATTCGCTTTTTCCTCTTATGAGGCTGAAACCGCCCCTTCAGTGGCCTTTAATTGGTACTCGGCACTGAAGAGGCTGGCAGATAATGGCTTTATTCGGTACGCAAACGTTCAAAATAGGTTACTATTTAGTTACATGCAGGAGTCGGAATATAAAGGAGTACTCCGGTATGCAAGAAGGACGGGGATTATACTCTTTGGTCCTTGTGACTTTAACTAAAAATTCAGCATGCGTTCGAATGTTTGGTTTGTCCCTTTAATTATCACGGCATATACATACGCATGCATATGATAATATCCCAACTGACCATATTTTAACTTCCGATAAATCAGGCTCAATCTGTATATCCGAATTTGTACACGTTTTGTCTTCAGCCCGATTCGGAGAGTACTGTGCGTCTTCACCCGTTTGTGACATGGACTTTGACCCGAAGACCGTATCCGAGGACACCTCAAACTTTCGCCCAACATGTCAACAGAACGCATGCTCGTGCCCGGCCTCCCATGAGCAGGTGTCCGTCAAAAGCTGGAAGCTCTGCTTAGGTAGGTCGATAGTTTACAATTTGCCGTGTGTTCTAATCTGTGTGTACATTAAACACCACTTTTTATCAAGTTAAAAAATGCATGTATCTATTAAAATGCAACCTTCATTTTCAGCCAATGAAACGGCTCATCGGCCTGTATTAATAATTTCGCTAAGTCGTTCAGTAGGCTTTTCAAGCTCCGCTTTCATGTTGTATCTATATAACGTGGCTATTCCGCCATATTTTGGTCAGGTCTAGGGACATCATGAAAACTATAACCATTCTGTCACAGTTCTCCCCGTACAGCATCATCAACATCAGTATGGAGCCAAGTTTCAGTAATCACACAAAGGTCAATGTTCTGCTTAAAAACGGTCCCTTAAAAATATCTTGTAGTATGTCAGACGATTTTCCTCGAGCAGATCTGGTTACATTGACAGTTTGAAGTCTGCCCTTTTTCTTGTTTCATCCAGATCATGAGCAAATTGTCATTTTTGGACGTTTAATGAAGACGATTACAGTTTATGCTCTGAAAGTTTTAGCCATAGTCTAAATATATCATCAGATTTCTTGGTTACTGTGTAACATACATATGGGACGACTTCTCCAAATATTATAAGACTATGTAGTGGTACGACATCGTGATGGTGCAACTTCTCCTGTAATCAAATGTTTTTAGCTTTTACGGACCATTAAAAATGTTCTTTAAGTGTATGATTCCTTAAACCGTCCTTTTCAATCGACAATGTTTGTTAATTTTAGAACTATACGAGGAAACCCTCACCGAGATAGGGGAAGAATGTCGAGACTGGAATGAATGCGCCAGCAAGTTCTGTGTCAAATGCCCGAACGCAACATCTGGAGTGTGCATGGATGGTTAGTGTTTACCCGTACTTTTGTTTGACAACATGTACAGTAAACTGTCATTGTCTCTCTTAAAAAAAACAAGTGGAAATTGTGATTATGATCCGTCGATTTACTGACGGATGCTTACATTTCGGTACAATGTTTAATAACAGTAGATTTCCACCGACGAGTTCAAAATAGAATACGCTACATATAGCCTAAATAGTGTGTGCTATAGTCTCTTATAACTCATACACAGTGTGACAATGCATGTTTTAAGATATATATTTATTATGTGATGAATATACATGTATGTTGTATTGATGAGACTTTAATCAACTAGCAAATATTGAACTATCAAATATATTATCAATACTAATATAATGGACTTATGGAGTTTGTTATGAAATTGACGTTTTGCCATACTGAATTCTCAGCAACCGACCCGGGTATGTATCACACAGCAATTTAGTTGATCACACTATTTTTCACACGCAAATCATGTAATTAAATACCAGAAGCATGTTCTGGGCATGTACATTGTATTTGGTTTCTACTAATGCCAAATCATATTAATTGTTTGTTTCCGAGTTCACAGCGCCAAAATTAAGGATATGTAAGTCGGGATTTTTGAATGTGTCTCACTGAACAAATCGCACTTCAAAACAGCGACATTTGGTCTGGATTAACGTGAATAATAGCCCTCTATACAACCAAGAAATTAAGCAAGAACTTATCGAATATATGAACACTAAAGGCGAAATAAATAACGGCCAGAAATAAGTTGCCAGATGACATTACGAAGTAAGGGTGGAAAAACATAGGGTAGGTCCGGAAACCGGAGACAAACAATTATTTTCACGCCTTTTAATGAGTTCCTAGTACATCAGAATGCTTTACTATCCGATGATAATCTATGTAACACTTAGTGGATAATTATAAGAGTTTCATCATTGTTACTATTAAAATATTTTGTCATTTCTTCAAAAAAAACAAACAATGCCAACGCTTCCGACCTTTTTTAATTAATGCGCTGGCAGCACGGGTGGATTAAATGAATAACAAAGAGATACTATACACTGATTTCACCTTGCACTTTCGTTTTTTTGTTTAGATTTTTTTTTGTTAAGGGAATCATTCGAGTGTGTGTGCTATTTGGATGCTTCACTTGCATGCGTTTTGTTGAACGTTTATCACAGCATATTGTTATTATAATATCGTGGAATAAACTTTCAGTAAAATATAGAAAATGTACGCTTGTTTTGACCCTGTATCATTAAACGGGGTTTATGTTTTAACTTTCGACTACTGAACTTGTTTTTGCAGTTTTTCATATATATATTTCATTTAAAAAATATATCAATATAAGACGGGAATATACTGTTAGTATGTTCATGTTTTTTTTTGTCAGATTAAGTTATGTTAGTTTTGTTTGTTCCTTTTTCAGGTTCCCATGGACCGCACCCATCTCCTGGTTACACCCTCCTGACGTACACTATCTGTCTACTACTCGTGGTTGTGATCTTGTTTTGAATTATACTGGAAGCATTTGTGACTGTTCGTCTGACTGCACGACCATTTACACGCAAACATCACGAGCAAATATGATTGTTACAAAAACACAACAAAGTTTGCCGTTTGTAATATTTTCGCATATCGCGTCTATAATATATAAGAAATATTGAAACTTTCTCCACAGACGCCTTTTTCCGGTGATTTGTTTGAAATATTTGGTCATTTGTGTTTTTATCAATCATACAACATTACTATGTTTGTGCACTTTTAACGAGAATGCACTCTCGAAAAATATCGCTCTGGAAATAAGACATGCTGCATTTCTTTGTTTATTTCATTTATTAAGACCATGTTGGAAATTAACAATAATACATATTTGGCATATCATCATTCGTGTGCTGTTCATTGATTTAAGCACATGAAATCATAGTCGCATGTTTGTAATATTGTTAATTTCTGTTAAAGAAATACATTGAGCACGTATAGATAGGTGTGTAAAAGAAAGTTATTCGATAAATAACATTTAAAACCATCTGATAGGTAATGCAATGGATGCTGTGCTAGTATATCAATATATTGATAAAGCAATACAATGAAAAATACAGGAAAGATCCCAGTATGTAAACATTATCAGGTAATATTACATAAAAATGACATACGATTCGGAATTTTCTTATTATAATCTGGTGGCAAAATAAACATTAATAAAAGCATACTGTTTTCCGTTTACATCTATGTATTAAACTGTACTTTAAACTATGTAAAATCACAGGAAGAATTTCCAATCTAGTATACTGGTTTTTGCCATACCCTGCATACACTAATGACGAAATGAACACGTGTGGCACATTGAAACAGAATTGTGTTTGTGACGACTAACAGCACCCTTCCCACAGTAACTCCAAGTCTAACAACCCATTAAGACTTGTTCGTTTTGGTACATGCACTATAAAGTTTAAAAAGTGGTTAACCCGGAGTGTTTTCTGCATGTGTTCAGTTATAATACAGTGCAGACACAGGATTTTCCGTCCCTGAGCTCATGGAAATGTTCCCCGTGCCGTGCACGTGTCACAGCTAGAAGTACCTGGAAGGGAATTAATAAGTTAGGTGAATTGCTTCGAAAGCACTATACATGTCAAAGGCATACGAAAGATTCAAAGCGTTTACTCGAGCAGTCTAAAGCTACGAAGCGTTATCAGTAATATAACCGTTAAATTTGTAATACTGGAGATTTGAATTAATTAATTTGCTATGTACAACTACATACAAATTGAACCGTAAACTTCACCCTACATCGAGTGAAAGTGAAAGCATAAGTTTTAAAAACATTGCTTCTTATCATTTGAACTAATCAATAGGAGGACAGTGTGTCAACATTAGTATTTTATATGCCTGTATGATTATACATGTACTTTTATAGATGAATTGAGATGGAATTTAAAGCCAGTATTTGAATTAAACGTACATCATGTTCATAGGGGTAACCACCATCGCGAAGTCGGGAATACAGTAACTTCCCGTTCACGTACACTTCAAATGAGTCTAAAATAAAAATAATGTGTCGAATAATAAGTAAGAATAAATTCAACATTCAACATGTGTAAGAATGTGTAGGAAATAGCAGTCAGTATATTACCTCAAATGCGGCTGTTAAATATGACATTTATATAAACTTTCAATGAGTCTAAAATAAATTCCATATACACTTCAGATGAGGCTGACATACAATTCATGTACACCTTCAATGAGTCTAGCAATCAAGTCCATAACCACCTCGAACATGTCTGATATAAAATATAAAACTGATATATACTTAGAATCTGTCTATATTACATTTATTATCTTTAAATCATATTGGTTTTTCCTTTTTTACTGGATTGAACGTGGTCAAATGTTCTGTGATAAATCAGTGTACGGAGCCTTAAAGACGTCATTTACTTCAGAAAACATTTTACCTCTTGAGTCTTATTCTCTGGATAAGGAATTAAAACTATTTTCGTAGAGAAAGATTATACGAGTAAGGTGACGTACTAATTGTGCCTGATTTTTCTTCGAACGCGACGTCACTGAAGTTATCTTGAATGGCAAGGCGAAGGTCGTCACAAACACTCTGGCCTACTCATGCGGACCTGCAGACAGATAAAGTTATCTCACGTACTCATGTTACACAACCGATGGCATTCAAGTAACGTTACACATGGTACTCATGTTACGCATCACAAGGTATACAGGTAACGCATCACAAGGTATACAGGTAACGCATCACATGATATACAGATAACGTGTCAAACGGTATACAGGAAACGCACCACATGGTATACAGATAACGTGTTACATGGTATACAGATAACGAGTCACACGGTATACAGGAAACGCATCACATGATATACAGGTAACGTGTTACATGGTATACAGGTAACGCTTCACATGATATACAGGTAACGCTTCACATGATATACAGGTAACGCTTCACATGATATACAGGTAACGTGTCACATGATATACAGGTAATGTGTCACATGATATACAGGTAACGTGTCACATGTTATACAGGTAACGCTACACATGCTATACAGGTAACGTGTCACATGTAAAAAAGGTAATGTGTCACATGATATACAGGTAACGCTACACATGATATACAGGTAACGTGTCATATGATATACAGGTAACGCTTCACATAATATACAGGTAACGCTTCACATGATATACAGGTAATGTGTCACATGATATACAGGTAACGCTACACATGATATACAGGTAACGTGTCATATGATATACAGGTAACGCTTCACATAATATACAGGTAACGCTTCACATGATATACAGGTAACGTGTCACATGATATACAGGTAACGCTACACATGATATACAGGTTACGTGTCACATGATATACAGGTAACGTGTCATATGATATACAGGTAACGCTTCACATGATATACAGGTAACGCTTCACATGATATACAGGTAACGCTTCACATGATATACAGGTAACGTGTCACATGATATACAGGTAACGCTTCACATGATATACAGGTAACGCTTCACATGATATACTGTAACGTGTCACATGATATACGGTTAACGCTACACATGATATACAGGTAACGCTTCACATGATATACAGGTAACGTGTCACATGATATACAGGTACACACCACATCACATTACATGGTATACTGTAACGCATCACATGGTATACTGTAACGCATCACATGGTATACTGTAACGCATCACATGGTATACTGTAACGCATCACATGGTATACTGTAACGCATCACATGGTATACAGGTACGCATCACATGGTATACTGTAACGCATCACATGGTATACTGTAACGCATCACATGGTATACAGGTACACATCACATGGTATACAGGTACACATCACATGGTATACAGGTACACATCACATGGTATACTGTAACGCATCACATGGTATACAGGTACACATCACATGGTATACAGGTACGCATCACATGGTATACAGGTACGCATCACATGGTATACTGTAACGCATCACATGGTATACAGGTAACGCATCACATGGTATACTGTAACGCATCACATGGTATACTGTAACGCATCACATGGTATACAAGAAACGCATCACAATGTACACAGGTAAAGCATCACATGATATACAGATAACGTGTCAAACGGTATACAAAAAACGCATCACATGGTATACAGATAACGTGTTACATGGTATACAAATAACGTGTCACATGATATACAGGAAACGCATCACATGTTATACAGGTAACGTGTTACATGGTATACAGGTAACGTGTCACACGGTATACAGGAAACGCATCACATGTTATACAGGTAACGTGTTACATGGTATACAGGTAACGTGTCACACGATATACAGGAAACGCATCACATGGTATACAGATAACGTGTTACATGGTATACAGATAACGTGTCACACGATATACAGGAAACGCATCACATGATGTACAGGTAACGTGTTACATGGTATACAGATAACGTGTCACACGGTATACTGGTAACGCTTTACATGGTGCACATGTAACGAATTATATTTTATCATAAATATATATAGATACTTAATTGAAACGGATTTTAAAGGAAATTAATATAAATGGTAGGTCCGCGACTTAAAGCGGGATAACCTCGGATGGACTTAGATATGTTAGGATATATAACGTCCTCCCGACCTGTAGCAGATTTTTCACGGATGGACTAAGATATGAAGTAATCAATTACGTCTTCACGAATAGGAGCAAATTATTCACACGGATTCCCTAAGGTATTTTAGAATCCATAACGTTCTCATGACTTGGAACAGATTATTCTCGGGTGTACCGTGATATGTCAAGATCTTTAACGTCTTCAGTACGGAGTGGTATTTTTGCGACTATACTACGCCAGGTATATACATGTAGATCTGACACCGCTAAATACATTTCCTATTCTATTGTCATTTAACCTCTTTGCACGCAAAATAAATCCGGTTTCTAGTCAGTCAAGACTCTAAAACCATGTATTGGGAAAAAGGTCCACTTATGTACTTAACATTTAACAGCGTTAGAAAAAAGTTACGTTTTTTATAAGAAAACCAGTATTTGGTTCAGCGTAGCCTTGTGTATTTAGGAAATAGACAATATCCGGTGAACGAGTACAAACATTGCTGTGAAAATGTAAACAAAAAAGTAGATCGAGTAGATCCAGCATGTTCAGCCTGTGTTTTGCATTGAAAAACCATTCAGCTTCAAAACCTAGAAAGATGGATATAGCCGTTGGTGTGAGATGGTATATAACCAAGCTTTCATTCACTGTCATATGTTAATTTAACGAAACTTCAGAATAGTAGTAATTTTCTTTATAGACACTGCCAGTTCCAAATACAAACGAATGCGCCATTTGGGCTGTCAGTACATGCAGTACAATTTCCAGGAATGCATTATAAACAATCACAGTCTTCATTCCTGAAAATGTCAATATATGCAGCCATACGTAAGTATAATACACAAGTAATGCATTTATAAGATAACATTTTTCTTATTAAAAGTCACATTGTACGCATGTGTTTCCAATTATTTTCTTTTGTTTAAATTTCGAAAAAAAACCTTCGCGGAAGGCAGCAGCGGATTTGCTTCATGATGTGAAGTTAACCGCTTTGTACAGTAGGGTTTAATATATAATATATAATATATATATATATATATATATTACAAAGTGTAAAGGACGCTTACGTGGATATCTTAAGTAACACATTTACGTAAACTTTGTCACTTTAGTGCCAATTGCAACAAAGGTTAAATGATCAAATATTGAACATTGTAATAGACGATTGAAGGCGTACAATGAAGAATGACTACTCCATTTCTCAAATGTAGTGAAGATAATCCCGAAATGCTGTGCAGATTAAGCGACTGAAAATAAACCACATTTCAGAGCAAGTATATCCTAACATAAACAAAACTCACGATTCATCGGTTAGTAAGAATGAAATTCAATATCAAATTAGGCTTGTATTATTCCTATGAATAACAAGACAAATGTTGATGTCAGGCATCAAAGACGCGGCTGAATGGGTTTTATTGAATATTAATATATATCTATTGATGTTCATGAAACATTTCCCTCATTCAGTATACAGTCTACATCGACAGCCGTTAATGAGGACATGTGTGTTCGTAACTAAAAAAAAGCCAACAATGCAACTAGAGCCATAGCGGTACATTGCATGCCATTGTATGGAGAAAACAAAGTTTGCCCTTGGTGAAAATGTCCTAAAACATCTCTTACCATAGTGAGTTTTCGCGTTTTCTTTCCCCGCAAAAAGATGGAGGAGGATGCTGAATCGTTGTGTCACGTAAAAAATATCGATACCCAGTTGGCTCAATAAAGTCATGTGGCAATATATACAATTGTTAACATTCCGAATAAACACGGAAATAGCCAAACTATGACGGTTTAATCAACTTTCTAGATCGTAGTTACTCGGTCGTCTCCGGCATGCGTAAATTATTTAGACTGGTAACTTGCATTATCACCGATAAAATTATTGGTGTCGGGTCGATTCGGCCGAGATATCATTTCAGCCTGATATTTTTCGGCCTTCTTTTCATTAATGTTTGTTTTAAATCGTGTGAATTACGCCTTGAACTTTCATTTTATATCAGTTTAAAATTGTCAATTAATGTCGTGTTAATGCACTTATGTTTGTTATCAAATGCATAATTTAAACTATTATTCACAATATGCCCGTAAATTCTCACATGCTTATTTAATACCACAGCGTGTATATAAATCGTTTTCACAGAAAGTAAATTTTTAAAATAACGAACTCGTATGACCTGCGACCAGTCAATACAAAAACACAGAGAATATATTTTTTTTAATTTCCTGTTTTAAACATCAGGCTTATTCGTTTTATATGACGTATTGGAAGTTTTACACGCATAAACACGGTTATTGACGACAAATCTTAAGTAAAGTTGAATAAGAGTTGATGTCATTAACTAATCTTCTTTTTTTTTCCAAAACTAAAATTTATCCGTATACACTTTCCCATTGACAATTGCAAACATGTATCCATATGAATAGTTGATATCATTAACTAATCTTCTTCTTTTTTCATAACTAAAATTTATCCGTATATATTCCCCATTGACAATTGCAAACATGTATCCATATAGACGCGGAGGTGTTATTATTATTCATGCTTACCAGTGCTCCACTAAAACATGCGAACGTGTCACCTGAGGCCCGGGCTGAGCCAATTGAGGATACGATTCGGTTACAGAAGGTCTTCGGTGTCCATCGATATATCCCGGAGGTGTCCGAACAGGTTCTATTTGCGTTCGTCTTGAGATCGGAGATCTCCGTGACCTTTCTCTACCAAAGCTACCATCACGATCAACTTCAGTATAATCCGTATCTCTTCGCTCATCATGATTTATTTTCAGTATATCGTAACCTTTCTTCAGTTTCTCATCTTCTTTTGTGAAGTAATAATTTTTGTCCTGTGTACGATAACGTCCGTACACGAAATATGAATTACCATCATTCATGCTTGTGTTTCATCGATCATTTATACTTGTGTGCACACAAAAGTTTCTTTTTACAAAATAAACTTCTAACTTCTGCTCAATATTTTTACACGAAATTATTACTTCTCTTTGTGAGTTCTTAAATCGAATGTTTTAATATCATGTACAGATACCAGGCCATCGGCCGAACATTTATTATGATATATTCCACTACCGTGACTAAGTTCGATTTCTTCAAAGAAATACTCCTTTCAACTAGTTCATAAAAGATTATTTCACACCATTTCTCTGATCCAATCGATTTCCCATCACAATTATTCAATGTATTGGTGCCCATTGAAGGGTTTGTGTACATACAATTCAATACATCGTGAATAGAATTTATTTAAAAGTAATGAATATCGTAAAGGCGCAATGAATTTAATGCTTTTGCAGTGTATTTATTTAGGTTCGTATCATCAATACGCACATTATTCTTTAATACTCCCTTGCCTAATCGCATGCAAAATTGTACCTCAAGTTTGATGTAGTTTTGAGTCTCGGACACGTTATTCTGAGCTGTAAGGGTACTTCTGGTGTAATGTAGTTTTGAGTCTCGGACACGTTATACTGAACTGTAAGGGTACCTCCAGTGTAGTGTAGTTTTGAGTCTCGGACACGTTATACTGAACTGTAAGGGTACCTCTGGTGTAATGCTGTTTTGAGTCTCGGACACGTTATTCTCCCACCTCAGATAAGTAGATCCATTAATTTAACCATGCTAGAAATTCTTTTCTCCCACCTCAGATAAGTAGATCCAATAATTTAACCATGCTAGATATTCTTATCTTGCCCACGGGCGAAGATAAAATGCCCGTATGGAACTCCTTTTTAAAGGTCATCACATTGTAATAACCTCCCTTGTTGAAGACTGGACCGTCAGTAGCATCAAGGAAACCTTGTCTTGTGGCAATATTTAGAACGCTAGTTAATTATTTCTCGCTTTAAATGTCACCAGAAAACAGTTTACACACACCTTTCAAGAAATAATGCTTTACTCTACTTAGAACTATTTAAAGACCGATCTGACCATTTACATACTCTGAATCACTGCGCGAATATCTATGACAACCACGAATTATCGCATATCCGTACGCAATTATTTTCACTAAGCACAAAAGAGTTCCAGCAAAAAATACATTTTTACTTAATTTTGTTTAACTGAGGTGGGAGAAAAAGCATCTACCATAGCCGCTCGTGTAAGATAGGTTCATCCCGACCCTCGCGCAGGGTGTTTTGCGGAAACTCGGTAAACCTCGTTTAACCCCGGCCATGGAAGATACTTATATACAGAAGATGTTGTAATAACTGTCGCATGTTGCGCGAGTGTGGTCATACGTTGTGTGTGTGTGTGTGTGGGGGGGGGGGGGGGGGGGGGGCGGAGTACCCGAAGATAACCCATTTGTCCGGCTTGGTCAATAGCCAATCTCACATGCGTCCAGGTGCCATGCCAAAAACAGTTTCAAACCCGGGTTAAGACTCAGACTCAGAAAAACCCCTTTTTATGTTTTAAAAAACATTATATTATCATTCGTTTTACAAAAATAAAGATATGTTAGTGAGCAAGTAAAAAACAACAACAAATCTATTCAAATCAAGTTTAAACTATAAGGAATGTTACAAATGGTATGAAGATTTGCAGTTTTGCAATTTAAGGTAATACACCTTCATTACCATAGTCCGAGAATCGAACCCGGGTCGCCTTGGTGAAAAGCAAGTGCACGAACCACTGCGCTAAACAAAACAGAGCTTGATTACATAAGAGCCAAAGCATCGCACTATGACCGCAATATATTAGCAAAAAATGTTTTCATAACATTTTGCTTTCAAAACCTATATGAGTGGTTATATTCTGAACAGTATTAAGTCGGTTATTTACAAATACATTAAACGAGCAGTACAAATCAACAAGGGCAATAACTTTACTTATGTAACGAAATGTACACGCACATGCTAGATTGGTAATCTCTCTTGTTAGACATTTGTGTCAAAATCCATAATATTTTATTTGAATCTAGATTTGGTCAAAAGTTTGCCAGACGTTATTTAAAAGTTCTCACAGTTTTACATAGATATTTTACGATCTTGTTTCTGAAACACCCAAAACAAAAAATAAAACACTATGATATTCAATGGAAAGAAAAGTTACCTGGGGAAACAGATCTTTTAAGTGCAGCTTCTTCGCTAACTGGATCGATTCAGAGTTTTAACATGTACGTGAAGTTAGCGGCCTAGCGGCCTGGCGGTCTAGCGGCGTGAATTTGGCGCCCTAGCGGCTATAGCTTTTTTCTCTATTTCAAAGGAATTGTTCATGCATTTTCTTGGAAACAATGTTAAATCAATGTTTTCTTATTCATACATTAACATAACGGCCTTAAATTGATTTCTATTTCATAGCAATTGTGTATGCGTTTTCTTCTAAATCAATGATTGATTTACTTTTTTAATGCACAAATAATCAATCAGAAGCGATTTTCAACAGGTAGCTAGGTCGTAAACTTTACGCCGCTAAGTCGCTAGGTCGCAAACTTTACGCCGCTAGGCCGCTTGGTCGCTAACTTCACGCCTCTAGGTCGCAAACTTTACGCCGCTAGGCCGCTTGGTCGCTAACTTCACGCCGCTAGGTCGCAAACTTTACGCCGCTAGGCCGCTTGGTCGCTAACTTTACGCCGCTAGGCCGTTATGTCGCTAACTTCACGCCGCTAGGTCGCTAACTTCACGCCGCTAGGTCGCTAGGTCGCAAACTTTACGCCGCTAGGCCGCTTGGTCGCTAACTTCACGCCGCTAGGTCGCTAGGTCGCAAACTTTACGCCGCTAGGCCGCTTGGTCGCTAACTTCACGCCGCTAGGCCGTTATGTCGCTAACTTCACGCCGCTAGGTCGCTAACTTCACGCCGCTAGGTCGCTAGGTCGCAAACTTTACGCCGCTAGGTCGCTAGGTCGCAAACTTCACGTCGCAAGGCCGTTATGTCGCTAACTTCACGCCGCTAGGCCGCTAGGTCGCTAACTTCACGCCGCTAGGTCGCTAGGTTGCAAACTTTACGCCGCTAGGCCGCTTGGTCGCTAACTTCACGCCGCTAGGCCGCTATGTCGTTAACCTCACGCCGCTAGGCCGCTAGGTCGCTAACTCCACGCCGCTAGGCCGCTATATCGCTAACTTCACGCCGCTAAACCGCTAGGCCACTAACTTCACGCGAAATAGAAAGGCACGCCGAGTAGACACAACTGAAAGTATTGGGGTACATTTTAAAGGTGTGATGGATCTGGAAGGTCTATTGGACGAAGGATATACAAGAACAAATTTATGCAGATTATAACGTTTTGAAACGAAACAGTTTCGAATTTAAATTCCCATTGTTATGCATGTAAAAACTGATGCTTGCAAAAGCTGTATTTAATGTGTTTGCCTATGTGAGATTTTCGGCATCTCAATTTAATCATAGAAGCTATGAGCAAGTGTATCATATCTATAACATGCATAACATGTCCATGGGGTTTTAACACAAACATATTTACCAAGAAGAACTGGTATGTTCAGTTTCGATTTGATTAAAAAATATGAATCATATTTTTATCGTTATCATGCATTACATAATCATCTTCGATAATTGACATATATGGCGAGTTGCGTTTATCTGATAAAGATATAAATAGTTAAAAACAGTTCAGCACCTGATTAGTTTGTTTAACTGTGAGTCTGAAAAGCATGTTAACGGATTGTTAGTTATGTTATTACATCATCAACGTTTAACTCAAAGCACTCACTGAATGAACAGAAGTCGCAATCGACGGATACGGTGTGAACTAGTGTACGGTTGTTACACAATGGATGGCAAGTAGAACGGAAGACTCATTTTAACTTCAATACTTATGTTTACCATGTCCGAAGCAGCTACCTCTCGGTATATGTCAATATTTTGCTGCATATATATATGTTGATGTTTATGTACTTCCTTGCTTGTTCGCATTTGCTACGTAATAATGTTTTAAAGCTGCACTATCTCAAATTGACCGTTTTGACCTTTTATTTTTTGGCCTCAGAATCATCTCATTTTAGGCCTCAGAATCATCTCATTTTAGGCCTCAGAATCATCTCATTTTAGGCATCAGAATCATCTCATTTTTGGCCTCAGAATCATCTCATTTTAGGCATCAGTAATTTTAATTCAGTCATATAAGATGACTTGCAATAGAACAGATATAAATTGTTTGGTTAACTGAGTTTCAATTTTCTTAAAGCTTGAGTAACGCTTTTAGCCATAAAACATCAATTTTCAAAGGTATATATGGTAACTGCAAAAGATCTTTTGTCAGCAGTCTTATATCACTGGCTCCCAGACATTTACGCAAACATTGGCTCATTTCAAGACAAAACAAATAAAACAGTTTAATCTGTTAGAGTGCAGCTTTAAAATGCACTGACTAAAGCAGTTGTATAGAAATTTATTATCTAGATTGCCTGGGTTGCCTGTGATAAAGTCGAAATAAACTGGTATCATGTTACGGGTAAAAAGTGTAGACAATTATTATTTTATGTACATTTCTAACAATGCACATTCCTGGGTTAAAACAACGGTGTATTATCTTTCCCCATGTATTCACGGCGGTTTTAGTATCGCGTTATCGATGTGATAAATGATTCTCACATTATCATGATGATATATTTTTATGTATACAGGGCTTCCAATACGAACTTGAAATTGATGTATGAACTTCCTTACCAGCAATTATTGGAAGTTTTTACTGACACGTGGAAGTTTAAGAATCTCAAATGCTTCCATTTGCTCCATTATTTTTCAGCTTTTATCTTAAAATTAAGATTATTTGCAACAATAACATTCCAACCTCTTCAATTAATATCACAATAATTCATCAACTTTAAGACGAATTGTGATCATGAAAGTAACTTTGAGACAAGCTGTTGATATATCGAACCTCTAAGCCTTGGTTTTGGAAGTTTTATCATAATTTAAGGCGAAGTGCTGTCAGCAAATTAATTTTGGAAGTTTTCACATATTTTAAGGCTAAATGCTGTAACTATCTCACGTTATCGTGGCGATATGCACTTTCCCGTGTTTTGCACGGTGACTTACCTTATCTCGCGTTATCGTGGCGATAAACACTTTCCCGTTTTTGCACGGTGACTTACCTATCTCGCGTTATCGTGGCGATATGCACTTTCCCTTGTTTTGCACGGTGACTTACCTATCTCGCGTTATCGTGGTGATATGCACTTTCCCGTGTTTTGCACGGTGACTTAACTATCTCGCGTTATCGTGGCGATATGCACTTTCCCGTGTTTTGCACGGTGACTTACCTATCTCGCGTTATCGTGGTGATATACACTTTCCCGTTTTTGCACGGTGACTTACCTATCTCGCGTTATCGTGGTGATATACACTTTCCCGTTTTTGTACGACGACTTACCTATCTCGCGTTATCGTGGCGATATGCACTTACCCGTGTTTTGCACGGTGACTTACCTATCTCGCGTTATCGTGGTGATATGCACTTTCCGGTGTTTTGCAAGGTGACTTAACTATCTCGCGTTATCGTGGTGATATGCACTTTCCGGTGTTTTGCACGGTGACTTACCTATCTCGCGTTATCGTGGTGATATACACTTTCCCGTGTTTTGCACGGTGTCTTACCTATCTCGCGTTATCGTGGTGATATACACTTTCCCGTGTTTTGCACGGTGACTTACCTATCTCGCGTTATCGTGGTGATATGCACTTTCCGGTGTTTTGCACGGTGACTTACCTATCTCGCGTTATCGTGGTGATATGCACTTTCCGGTGTTTTGCACGGTGACTTACCTATCTCGCGTTATCGTGGTGATATACACTTTCCCGTTTTTGTACGGTGACTTACCTATCTCGCGTTACCGTGGTGATATACACTTTCCCGTTTTTGCACGGTGACTTACCTATCTCGCGTTATCGTGGTGATATGCACTTTCCCGTTTTTGCACGGTGACTTACCTATCTCACGTTTTCGTAGCGATATGCACTTACCCGTGTTTTGTACGGTGTCTTAACTATCTTACGTTATCGTGGCGATATGCACTTTCCCGTGTTTTGCACGGTGTCTTAACTATCTCACGTCATAGTGGCGAAATACACTTTCCCGTGTTTTGCACGGTGTCTTAACTATCTCACGTCATAGTGGCGAAATACACTTTCCCGTGTTTTGCACGGTGTCTTAACTATCTCACGTCATAGTGGCGAAATACACTTTCCCGTGTTTTGCACGGTGTCTTAACTATCTCACGTCATAGTGGCGAAATACACTTTCCCGTCTTTTGCACGGTGTCTTAACTATCTCACGTCATAGTGGCGAAATACACTTTCCCGTCTTTTGCACGGTGTCTTAACTATCTCACGTCATCGTGGCGAAATACACTTTCCCGTGTTTTGCACGGTGACTTAACTATCTCAGGTTATCGTGGCGATATGCACTTTCCCCCGTTTTGCACGGTGACTTAACTATCTCACGTTGTCGTGGCGATATGCACTTTCTCGTGCAAACAAAATTCATACAGACAGCATTTATCTTTCATGCAAAACCAAGGGCGCAAAGTCCAATGGCAGATATAGGGCTGCTATACCTGAACTGCTCAGGTCTAGTTAACAATTTACCAAACGGCTCTCAAATCACAACTACATGCTTTCGGAAATGATTCAAATGATGTGCTAACCTGTGTGGCATTGACCCCACTAAATAAACACCACATTCATACCATATATAGGCCGCATCTACAACTACTATTCAAACTTTAGGTAGATGATAAATCTTCTGCGTTCAAGAAACACATTTATCCCACTCTATTATCATTGTCTTTAATTTTCTAAACAAGGCTTGCGTAAAGTGAATTTAGTCATTTTCAGTTCAGATTTGTTTATCTAACTGATATGGTCCAGGGTGAAGCCTTTCAAACGACCCTTCTTGTAATGGTGTGCAGATCTGACTGGCCAACCAAGCTGATTTTGGACAATTAATCGCAAGGCACTCTTATTTCAGTGTGATCGGTTCTGACCGGTGAGCAAGTAGATTTTGAACATTCTCACATTTATATAAGTATTATGTACGTGTTAACCACCATTGTCTTGGTTTGGTACTGCTAGTTTTCGGATTGAATGGGATCTTTTGTTGTACATTTTTTGCTAGTACATTCCTTATACATGATTTTGATTGTTTATCTTGCAGTTCACATGCAGCGTGTTAGACATATAAGTTCTATTTGAATAAATGTTTATACTTCCCCGTTGCGTTATAAATGTAGTCTTCAGATTGGTTGAGCCGACTGAAAAAAACTTAAATTGATTAGATGGTTTTAATACTGGGAAGTAAGAAATTTTGTCATTGTATTTATTGTCAACTCAATATGATATTGTTCTTAGTACATATATTCTATTTATATAGCGCCCTCTATCTATGTGTTAATTCAATTTATTGTAGTTTGAATCCTTTGCCAGTTTAAAGCACAACCGCACACACACACACACACACGCACCCCCCACACACACGTCCTAGTATCAACCGTTTCTTGCCTCTGATACTAACTGTTAACTTATATTTCCCACTTTATCGTGGTGATACACTCTCCGATATTTACTTTCTATTTTTTTTTTCAAAGTGATATACCTTACCCGTATTTTTACAGTGATTTACCCTTCCGACTTTCGTTAATATACCTCAGTTGCTCAGAACCACTACCTGACCCAGTATACAAATTACCGAACGGCTCTCCAATCACAACTATACATACTTCAGGAAATGTTTACGTGTACCGTGTTATATATTTAAAGTTCTTCTTTGATAAATGTTGAATCGTCCCTGTTGCATTATGCTGTGATCATACTGGTTGAGCCAACTGACTAGAAACTTCAATGGCTTAGCTTTCTCTCAATACAAAATAGTCAGAAAAAATGTCACTGTAATCATTTCTTTAGATTATTCCAAAATACATGAGTCTGTGCAAAAACTTTTTGTGCCGTTAGTATTTGTTGCCACTTTCAAGCACTCCAATCTTGATGTTGTAGATAATGTTGTTTTGCTGTTTACACTTCTTTATCATGTACTAATATTTTCTAGTCAATGGTATCTTGTGTCGTTTTTGTTGCCAGATAAGTCATCAACCTGTACCATGTGTATACAACTTGATGTATGTAGTTGTTACGACATTAAATAAATGTCCATTTACAAACATATTCTGGTCGTTTGTTGATTACTAGTGATATGAGAGTCATAATTGAGCCTGGCATATACATAATCTCTAATATCCATGCTAGGGAAATATCATCCTCGGCACCCAAGCCTATCAGAACCTTTATGATACCCTGGGCAAATTGGCTAAGGAAACTTCGTAAATCTTGAATATTCATAAGCATTTTCCGACCAAAGAAATATCCTATAGCAAAAATGAAAGAATCTACTTTATGAAGAGCCACCGGCATATTTAACAATATCCTGCCTAAAACGATTTGTTAGCCGAGATCTCATTGGATTATTTCGAACCGAGATCACAACTTCTCGGCCATTTCCGCACCGCATGCGACCAATCAAGCGGCTGGATTTCACCTCATTAGTTATTCATTAGTACGATATTTTTTTACAGCTGATTTGCCCAGGGTATCATATAGGTTATGATACGCTGGGGTGCCAGGGATTGGGAAATATTAACAAGTCCAAGCTTTTTTTCAGTTACTATTTTTTGTTTAGTCGTAAAAAGTATAACGCCCTTTAAAAAAAAACTTTTTTATGTTTTGGTTCTTAATCATAAACGACAATGAGTTTGTAGTTATCTTAACAGTTTACCTAATGAGGCTCGATTTTGAATCCGCAGTAAATTGGGACGTCAATGTTTTGTATGTTTAAAAAAACACAGCAAAATAACTTGTTAATATACTTGCGGAAAAAATGAAACTGCCGAACAATGAATTGATCGGAAAATAGAATGAAAGATTTTGTCTTGTAGTTATTGTTTTAACGTATAAATCCAATTTGTGTATGGAAAAGTATTCGGACTAAACATGGGACAAATTTCAGAAGAAACCTTTATTTTAAAAACTGTTTAAACCGAAGTTTTTAACATAGGCCCTACTTTTTGGACGACACATTTTTACTTTTATCCGCTAGAGTATAATAAATGCTTGTTATCGCAGTATATATCTTATCATAGCTGATTATGACGTGTAATACTGATAAGTGCATTTTTTTATTTTTTTTAAAAAACGAAATTGAAAGTACACTACTTTTTTTCTGTGGAAGTGTTACACAATTTGAAACGTATAAAACGTTTTTCAAAAATAAGGGCAATGATTGTTACTGCAATGTGAACTGATGCAGTAAAACGTTTCATTGTGAGGTATAGAGAGGTTGAACTATTATATTGTAAGTATAAGAAATTTGTCATAAAGGTAATAGATATATGCAAATAAATGCATGTCAGCATAAGGAAAAGATATAATTTTGGGAGTACGTTTTACAGAAATTTATGATTGTTATTGAATGGTATCCAGCAAGAAAGGTTAACATTTAATGTCACAATGCGCTTGAACGGTGTTGGTTTAACTATGTAGTACAAACCCCAGTATGCTTTAAGCTTAACTTTACAGTTATGAAAAATAGATATCACATTTCAAATGTTTTTCCAAGTATTTATTGCAATTAACAAAAACTAAAAAAAACAAAGTCAAGCCAACAGCGTTTATTCTCTCTTACCATAATGTATGAGAAATGAGGTATATATACAATATCGATGTACATACATGACATGGCGGCAGATACATGTTTCATTTTGATATGCGATACACAATAAGGGTCTCGGAGAGTCATTTATTGAACATAAAATCTAACTGCTTGTTATGTACACACAATTTTATGTCATAAATAAGGATGTTACCATATGGTTAAATAGTTTTCTTGATTTGTAATTTAACGTCATTTAAACATATAAAACAATGTTCAACATTACATTAAACTAAATTAAATTAAAATTAATGACTGCATTGTCTCAAAATCATGGAAGTTAAACCCAACCGAAACAAAACAGAAGGGAGCCTTAACAGGGTTTCAACTTATGTGATAGAAACACTAGGTTGTTTACGGTGCAGGAGTAATTTGTTCAATCAAACTTGAGGACCTCCAATATCATTGAAAACGAACAACACTTTCGTAAACTAACGGACATCTTTAAGGTTAAATACACAACAAGTGCGAGTTTTGGTTGTCAGCAACTCCGTTTATTTTTATCTTCAATATTCAGCGTTACTTTCCTTAAGGAGGCAAAAATTGCCAAAGCAGATAAGCTTAAACATGTCGTTCAGAAAGTTCCCAACATGTGTTGATCTTTTGCTGATTTTAGCTTCCGTATTGATAAAGGTTATCCAAGTTTCTACCGTATTTAAACAATATATATGGCAATATATAACCGAACTGCAAAAATCCCAAACGCCTAGTATGGCAAAGCTGATTTTTTTTCTATCATCGTTCCAGATTGCATCGACGTATCGAATCAATACAAAATGAACGTAAAGCAAGCTTTTAACACAAAACCAAATCCTGCCAAAATAGTACGTTTTCTAGTAGCCATGAAGGACGCTGCTGATAGAGAAAAAAAGAGGGTTCATGATGCAAGGTATGTTGGATCTAAAGTCAGATTATGGAAATCTGAATACCGCTGTATTGCTGTTGCTCTTGTGTCTTTAAACGAGCTTCTATCAGAAGATCAATCGGTGATTGATGATTTCGAATCCTTCGCGAATACTGAACTATTAGTCAGACGGTCAAAATTTGTACACCATGGACGGTTTGCTGTTGTCATGAACGGATCCTGGAACTACTTCTATGACCACGGCGAATGTAGAGTTTTTGATCCTGATAGAGAAGTTAAGTGTAGATTACTCCGCGTAAATAAAAACGAAGACCCATTGGATGATGAAGACGAATACATAAGCTACATTAGAAACTTCTCAAATGGGTTCGTGAAAGATAACGCAAGAAGCATTTTGTCAAATATGGAAATGGAATACAAAAGCCTATACTCAACTATGGAAGATGCAGTTTTTCTCATCTATTCGTATGTTTTGCCCTGTGATGAGCTACCCCACATGTGTGGACATATTTTACGAGACTTCGCTCAGAGGTCAAAGCGAAATATTGTTATCGGTTTCGAAACCATATCTGATGAAACAAATGAAGAAAAAGCAAGAAAAGCACTTACCCATGCAAAAGTATCCTTATTTGGTTCGCTCATTATAAGAAATGAAATCATTAAAACACGTAAAGAACACCATAAAAGAAGGTCGGAGCGATTTGCCAAACGATTTACAGGCGTTACAGATCTGGAAGAGCTATGGGATGAAGGATATCCAATCAAAAACAGACACGTGCAGAAAACTAAACTTCGAAAACGGCATGCAAGATGATGAGTAAAGTCATCATGACGTGTCTGCTACTGATGAACGTTTTTCCTCATCGTGTTACATCTCATACGATATTTTGACAAGTGACTACCATTGGTGATCGTTTTTCTCATCATTTTACATTTCATGTTATCGTTTGACAATTGACTGTCACTAGTGAACGTTTCCCTCAATGTGTTACTATTCATGCGGTCGTTTGGCAATTGACTGCCATTGATGAACGTGTTCCTCCTTGTGTTACTCTTCATGTGATCATTTGAAGATTGACTTCAATTGGAGAACGTGTTCCTCATCGTATTTCATCTTATGCAATCGTTTGACAATTGACTGCCATATATGAACATTTTGCTCATCGTGTTTGATCTCATGTGATCATATGACAATTTACTGCAATTTGTGAACGTTTTCCTCATCGTGTTACATCTCATGTGATCGTCTGACAATTGACTGTCATTGATGAACGTTTTCCTTATCGTGTTTGATCTCATGTGATCATATGACAATTTACTGCAATTGGTGAACATTTTCCTCATCGTGTTACATCTTATGCGCTCGTTTGACAATTGGCTGCCATTGGTGAACGTTTTCCTCATCGTGTTACATCTCATGTGATCGTCTGACAATTGACTGTCATTGATGAACGTTTTCCTCAACGTGTTACATCTTATGTGATCGTCTGACAATTGACTGTCATTGATGAACGTTTTCCTCATCGTGTAACATCTCATGTGATCGTCTGACAATTGACTGCCATTGATGAACGTTTCCTCATCGCAAAAATCTCATGTGATCGTCTGACAATTGACTGCCATTGGTGAACGTTTTCCTCATCGTGAAAATCTCATGTGATCGTCTGACAATTGACTGCCATTGATGAACGTTTCCTCATCGCAAAAATCTCATGTGATCGTCTGACAATTGACTGCCATTGATGAACGTTTTCCTCATCGTGAAAATCTCATGTGATCGTCTGACAATTGACTGCCATTGCTGAACGTTTTCCTCATCGTGTTACATCTCATGCGCTCGTTTCGCAATTGACTGCCATTAGTGAACGTTTTTTTCATCGTTTTGCTTTTCATGTGTTTATTTAAATGTCATTGTCTAATGATTACTGTTTGTTTTATTGTTTAAAATGATATTTTCTTGCTGTATATTTTGAATTGTAAAGTCACCCTCTTCATGTGTCATTTGTTTGGAATAACTTTTATTTCAAAAGTCCTAATAAAGACTAGCATACGTACATATTTATCGTTGCTATAACGGTGTATCGCTATATGAAACTTTAATGTAAGTGTGTTCATTACAAATTTAAGACCGTGATGACGTTGTGGCCATTGGAGTTTTTACACAACACGATTTCTTCATGTTTGGTTTTAATTGCGTTTTTAAGTGTTACAGATGCCACAATCTATATGTCTGCATTTGGATAATCATAAAGGCATGTTAAAATTGAACTCATCATAAATAGTGGCCAGGGTCAATGCTTTCTCATCTGTATTTTTGTGTGTGTTTATATGTATACTAGTATGTATTTATATAAGGCAAGGAAGTGAGGATGTCAACAAAAGTGAAAAGCTTCATAAATGGTCACGATTAGATGCACATGGAAATGTCAAAGGTCTTGGTATGGTCAAAATGACTATTTTTAAACACCAAAACATGCTTTAGTGGGTTTTGTAAAAAAAGTATATACATTTTTGAAAGCTTTTGGGTAGGACTTTCTTTACTCAGTCTGTCAAATTGTGGTATTAGTTTTGCGTTTGGGGGCAAAATAGCCAGGGGATTTTCTCCCAACGCATGATATATTATGTATGCAAATAGCTTTCATTTCTTACCAATTTGTATTCTACGAACTCACGTCTAAGAATCTTGAATAAATGTATCATTGGTATTCGTCATTTTGTTTTAAACCACGTCGTACTAAACTGTTCCTATTTTTAAATCAAGTTTATTTAAAGGACTTCGCTAAATGATATACAAAACAATCAAATTGTTCAATAAATACTATTAAGTACTAAAAACTCCAATGTACTACCAAAGCTTCGTTTATCTGCATTGACTTTTTCATGATTTAATAAGCTGGTATAAGTGTCAGTCTCCTTGAGCGAAAGAACGTCTTTCCACGCCCACTTTGAAAGGCAGAAAGGACGCTGGAGCGGTTCGTAGTCGACTATTTTCAACGGAACCTGCAATCACTTTGTATGCTGGAATTCTGGTGCGAGTAGAATCAATCGTGTTGACAAACATGCATTTTGTATGCATAATTTGATATTGAATAAATATGTACACTAATTTGTTAAATGTTTAGCACTATAAACTGTAGTATATGTTTATTGGCAGGCCTTAGGCTGACAGTGCATATTGTCGACCTAGGCGAAATTGAGGCGTAGCAGAGGTTGATAGTATTTTCCGTAGGTTGGCAATATGCACTGTCATCCTCAAGGCAGTCAAAATCTATTTCATTTTACCGAACAAAAACTGTTTAATTTAAATCATTTGCCGTTTTAACTCACTTTTTTTTTAAACAAATCAAATTCCCTTTTTTCACCCAGATATTCCTTAAATAAAGCAACACGCCTACGTACAATCTTCCGTGTATTGTCTTTTGATGTTTCTAATGTCAATACATGATTTACACTGACAGCTGCCAATTTGCTACCATTTTTGCAACAATTGTCCGCTGGCAAACAAAGCGCTCAGGTGTTACAGAATACTATCAGTAAATCCCGCTTCGTATGTTTAATAGAAGTGTGTTATACTGATAATTGAATTCAAGATTGCAATGCCAGTTTCAATAATGATAAGGTTTATATACAAAAACAACATGGCGGAGTATTTGTACAGTATTGTCAATTTCATGATTTCAGAGGGTTATGTAATTATTTCTACTGTCATGTCATGATACGAGTTCGATACAAAGGGTCCTAAAGACAATTATCAAAGACATAAAACGACAAACACCAATAACAGGCCACACATGCATCAACATAATTATCTTTATCAATAATTGATGGGATTAACGCATTGGAGCGGTCTATTAAACACCCCTCACTTAAACACGGGTTCAATAGAGGTTTAAACCAGCATACATAACCTCACACTGATCTCTAGACATATAAGGTTTATAATTTAACAACCTCCTATGCAGTGAGCTCCCCAGACAAGCAGAATAGATCTATGACACCATGGAAGAGTGGCTATAGCTGGATTTCAGCTATATATGTTTTCTTTTAATGTTGTTTTTTCTCTCTTGATTAGAAAGTTTTTTTTTTATCAAATTTCAATTAGTCAAGGTGCTTTGCGATTAAAATTAAAAAAAAAATGTTTAAACTTGAAGATCTTTTACAATCTTTAAACTTTTGATATTTTATCTATGGTCACGTGATTTTCTTTGTGGCAAATTTCACGAGTTAACTTAAGAAAACGAAATTACACTATTCCCAAAATAATGTAGCGAAAATAAAGCGATTGGTAAGTTCATCAATTTGCAGAAAACAGGCATTTAGTGGCGAATCCGTGGTGTAGTAGTAAAACGCTTAGCTGTCAACCAAGCGGTCGCAAGTTCGATTGCCCGTTTCCCAACTAAAGTACTACATGGCAGTGATTTGTACGACGCGCTGTGCTTTATGTAACACAATACAACAAATCTCATACCATCACTGCGACCAACAGCCATGGATAATCCGGCTTCAGAGTGATTGCTTTACATTGTTAACTGAGGGCATAGGTAGTTGACTAGTCTTTTCAAAAAAAGAACATGTGGGCTACGCCAAGACAACTCCAGACTACAATTTATTGACATCACATGATATCTAACTTGACAGTAAAACATTTCCTTAGCAAAAAATACTTTATACATTATATAATATCCACTACTTAATAGGTTTACTTATTAGAATGAAGTATGTTCATTGATACGTTAAAAGTAGTAACACAACATGGCCACTAGAATAAATTGTTTACATGGCTAACAAGCATATGACACAAACATAAACTGCTTACACTTTAAACAGGCATATGACAAAAATATACTGTTTTTATTGCCAACAGGCATGTGGCACAATAATAAACCGTTTAGTATAACCTTGCAAAGTAATTGGTAGTAGAGATTATTTGATATGTTTGAGTTTGAGAAAAGTTCGATTTCAAAACCAGGGCAATAACGTACCATTTTTTACCAAGGAACATTCCCTTCTTTCCGTAGAACAATGTTAACTACGCGTGACAAAACGTATTTTAAAGAGTTTGAAAATGGATTTTAAATTTAAGGGGTCGGTAGGAACATTATACAGTCTTTCTTTTATTTCTATTTTTTTGCTTTTTACCTTTTGTGATATTTTATTCGAACATATAGTGGAAAAATTATCAGAGCTTCCCTCAGCAAATCGGGCCGGCACATCAATTCCGATCTAAGTACCCTCCTGTCTTACACAGTTTGTCCATGGCAACTTGAACAGTATTGCGTTTATAGGTCAATACTTATTTTTATACAATCATTCTTTCATCATATCGGGGATGAATATAGTTCCTTTAGAAATAAAAAAGCAAAGGGCACTGTGTAGTTTAGACTTGCGAGGAGGACCGTTTTTCCACCCCAACCTTGACAGGTCTGGCCGGTCGCAGGAACACTTCGTGGGTGATAACTTCCAACGGCACCTATTGATACGGAACAAGTAAAATATTATTCATATACTCGCATACACAATCTTACATTCCAATAACGATTCGTTTTGAGGAAGTCGAAACGATTGGATAGATTTTATTCAAACTTGGCTTAAGTGTCCTCGCATTAGCATCGATTAATGCGCTTAATGGAACTAAATGGTTTTTGCAAGGTAACACGTGCACATGCTTTCAAATATGTTTGTAGATTAGATTATTTCTGAATTTCACTCGAAATATTATCGGGGCGTAACACTTATGTGTGATGAATTCAGAGACAGTTTTTTCCCACCTCAGATGAGTAAATCCAAATATTTGGCCACACCAGAAATCCCTATCTTGCCCACGGGCAAAGATAAACCAAGTACCCGCATGGAACTCCTTTTTTATTGTCATCACACAATTACCTCCCTTGTTGAAGACCGACATCTGTAGCATCATGGCAACCTTGTCTTGTTGCAGTTTTTAAAATCCAATTAATTATTTCTCGCTTCAAATGAAACTAAAATAAGGTTTTCACGCTGTATTCAAGAAATAATGTTGCACTATCCTCGGAACTATTTAAATAACAATTTGACTATTTACATATTTTAAATTACTGCGCGCATATCCGTGACAACCACGAATTATCACAAATCTATACGCTAATTATTTTCACTACGCTACCACCATCGACCAAACAAAAGTTAGACAATTACTTGGATTCTTAGAGTAAATTCATTCCAGACCTACATTATATAGATGCGACATTGATGACAACATACATATGGTTTCACTGGGAGCCCGGACAGGAGCATAGTTTATGAATTTGAAGAAGTTGGGCAGTGCACGACCCATACTTACATATCATGACGTCCGGACAAAGTTTTGAATTGAATGCGATGCCAGCAAAGATGGACTGGTCGCAGTTCTCATAGAAAGGGTAGATGAATAGCTTACGCGTCACCAAATGGTGAATAAAACCTAAGAGATTTCACTTGTAATCTACAAGATGACATTATTTCTAGAGTTCGACCAGAAATATGCTTGAAATCGCGTTTAAAAGGCAAACTAATTCATATTGCAGAACTGTAAAAAACAAGTTTCTAGTTAAGTATTAATTCAGTGTTATTGTTGTTTTCAAGTAGGTTTAAATCCTAGCATGCATCTGTGCTTAAGGGGCAGAATAATCCGAATTGCGGCTCAAAACTACACACAGTCACTTTATATACTTTCAGTATTAAATAACCATCGTTCTATTTGATATTTGTTTGTCAGGCAAGCTATCTCTATATAGACGTTATCGTTTGATTGTTAAACAGCCGAATTGACAGCTTCACTAATATGGCATCACATATCACAACTATCATTTGCTAAACACATAAAACTAAAGTACTTATTCTTTTCATTTTAAGGAAAGAGGAATGTATCTGAAAACAAGATAACATTCGAACAAGTTTTACACTATCTCAATGTGTAATGATATAAGCGGCATCGATAACTTTTGCAGAAGTGTGTTAGCGGCATATTCTTCCATAAAACTGTTAGTTTACATTACTAACATTTCACATTCAGTTCTACCTCAGTTTCTGGGACTTGAAAGAACTTGACCTTCCTCAAGGTAGCCACCATGGCGATTTTCAACTCCAGGAGAGCAAGCCGCATGCCAATACAGTTACGAGGACCATGTCCGAACGGTATGAAGGTGAACGGATCACGTTTGGCTTTCTCTTCAGGGAGAAACCTTTAAATGAAAAATAATTCTTTAAAAATGTTTTAACTGCAGTGAACACAGAGTGCTCATGGTTAAATATTTTGCTTACATGTCGCTTGCTTTAAACTTGGTTTTAACCATTTAGAACACAAATATTGGTATGTATCATCTATGTTTATACCTTTCTGGCATTTTCGGGTTCCGGATAATGTTTTGGGTCATGGTGGATCAGGTAAATGCTGTACATGATCGCGGTATTAGCAGGAAACCAATAGCCATCCAAAAACACGTCCTTATGATGGCTGGTCATCCTGTTCATCCTAAAACATGTATGAACCCATTGGTAATTGGTCGCCTTCTGCACTGTATGAGAACTCAGGACTAAAGAGGTGGTAGAAAACGCAAAATTAGTCATTATTCGGTAGGCAGACTCCCGGATGGTCATTGTTTACGCATGTGTTGGGTAAGTTTACGTCCTCTTTTGTTTCAAACGTAGAGCTCGTGTGTCGGTCCATGTGTGGCTTTTCCTATTTTATTTTTATGGTGTCGCGAACTTAGTCCTGTATAAATTGTTTGCTACTGGCCGTGTAGTTTAGTTTAAAACGAAGGACTGTTTTACATGCGTATATGTTTCTTGACTTATAAATCATGATGTTGTAGCCATGTAGTAATTGTACAATTTTTTTTATCAATCCCTGATCTTTTTTTTTGTAGTTTACTATGATACACAATCTCGGCATGAGCTTACTTTGTAAGTGGTGGATACATTCTCAATGTCTCGTTGATAACTTGGTCAAGGTAGGGCATATCCTGAATCACGTCATACTTCAGCTCCGAGACATCCTGCAAACACATATACTAAACATATGTAGAGTATTTTCATATTTATCTTAACGAAAAAGTTTCGCTAATATTAACTAGATAGCTACAGGTTATCTTACGACAGATATATGCCACCATACAAACAAATGACAAAAGTGCGTACGTTTCGTGGTCTTGCTCTCGTGTTCATCATCCTGAAGTTCCGCATTAAGCATCAGTTGGAGCAAATCTACTCGGCTTGCCTGCAACAACACAGATAAAGCCATCCATTATGCTAGTTTAGAGCTGGCTATAATTTCACTTGCTATATTTGTGATGCCAGAATAACTCAAACCTGATAAGACACATTTTTCTGCTCTAGGGCTCGGCTTTAGACAGGCGCAATTGCAGCTAGATTAATTTTGCAGGGCGTGCCCCTTGATTTGACAAACATCGATAGGTTCATTTATTTAGATAAGCTGATCAAAATGTCACGTACGTCATAATCTCGTTTTCGTTGTTCAATGATTTTAGCTGAGACGTCACAGAAAAAATCCAAGGAATCTTGCGGGTAGTAAGCACTATACTTAAATAGTTTTGATATTGGAATCATAATCCGCGGGAACAAAACTGAAATATATATAATTACAGTACGGAAAAGCTCAACCCAGGCAACAAAAAGAAATAAAACACGAGTATAATTCAGTATCGTGGTTCAATACGCACCTGATGGCAGTAAAGAAAAGCCCGACTTCTAAAATGATACAGATAATACATATAAATAGCCTTTTGTCCGCAAGATAACCATGTGTTAATTTAACTGTTTTTATTTGAAATGGTACTATCCCTCAATATTAACTTCTATCAAACATGCTGTAATTTCACAAACAACAATATTGTTAGTAATGAAGTTATATATAACAAATCCTGAATCGTAACATTTCATTCTCTGATCAATCAAATTGTGCGCATTAATTAATGAATACTAAGCTAACAGAGGTGAAATTGATACTTGAATACTAAAAGTGATAAGTATGCAACCAACTATTACACATGCAAACCAAGATGGGACTGAAGACTAGCGTTGCAAATATTTTTTTCGCGTGCCTAATGAACGGGTCGTCGGGGTGTTTGAAGGCGTTTGTGACTATTCCAAAAGCGTTACTGGCGATCACGTCCATGGTATAGCAGCCAAAATGTCTGCAATTGATTATATTAGTAATGGTATCAAGGAAATAAAACCAAATTGAATATAACGTAAAATTCAAAGTTTATATAAAGAGGACATTTAATGATATTGATATGAATATTCAAAAGCTGGAACCACGGGTACGACATTTTGATGCAGCCACATCCAGCTAAAATGTGTTTATGAATAGATATCACCAGTTGCATTTTCTCATAATTATAAGTAATAACATTCGACTTACACTCTTGGATCTATGACAGCCCTTGAGTTTGCTTTTTCTAGAAGGCCAGCAACGAGCAGTTCAGCACAGGAATTCATCTGTTTGGTCATCTACACATGCAAAATATTATTATCGCACCGACTTATTTCCAAATATTCTATTTATATATAAAAAGTATGGACTCTACAGGGATAAATTACTTATTGTCAACAGGGAATTACTTGTCACACTTCTATGCAATTATTAAATGCACAAAAATAGAACAAATCAAAACAAACATACAATACACACTAACACAAAATCGGTCGTACATCACGCATCACGACACTTATCGGACTACCTGTTTCAATTTTCCGGCACTGAAGCTGAGGGTAATGATGCTTCTTACGCGTTTCCACTCCTCATCGTCCAGCGCTAACAATGTTTTATCTGTAGGCGGAGGATCGAATGCACCTTGGACAATCTGGAAACGAAAATATGTGGCGATATAACAAGTTATATATGAAGTTATGTCGGAAGCAAAATGTATGTTTTACTGACTTCTATGTAAGAGTCCAACCATATACAGCAGCAGAACAGAAGGGGGTTCTCAGGATGACATCGCAAATATATTGCACTGGTGGCATATGTGTGTTTGAACATGATTTTGTGATACATTTTAGAATGATGGGCGTGTCCCTGTTGTTTCTAGCCTATTATTATATCGTGTCACCCTATTATTGACCAGTCGTCCCGCGTACCATGTTATCCTGGGCACAATGTAGTGACATGCAAGCAATGCACGATGTAAGTCATCAATCAGCAAAGGGTACATACTCCGAGAACTGACATAACGCTTAGTTCATAGTATTAATGAGCTGTGTTCGACAGACACGCAAACTGACACTTAAAACTAATCATATGTGTTAGTGATATATCCTGCTCGCCGAGTGGTCCTTACCCGAAGGCAATGGTAACTAAGAACAAGCACGTTAATATGCATATGCATTTTATTTCAATCTTCTATCCTTTATTTGAAAACGTACATATCGGTTTTGGAACTCAACGTGGTCCTTGATCATAATTTTCTTCAGGTACTCAATGTTGGTTATGCTCAAGAACTTTAAGCTGCCTGAGGGTCCACTACAAATGATAAAGTGTATTACTGTTTATCCATTTTAAATGTTTATAAAGGGTTTATTTATTTCCATTTTAATTTAATTTAAATACAAACACATAGGGATCAAATCAAATTCGAAAATAAAATGTAGCTCAAACTGAAATATACCGGAGAGTATAAAAAATAGCTAATTGTTACGTCTTTTTCAAATATCAAATTTTCCCACGACCAGCGAAAAAAAATGGGTTGTAAACTAACTTTGAAATTACACAACCTCGCACTTAACCCAACAACCATATTTACTATAAATAACAATAATAAAACGCAAGCACGAACCATAGCGCACACACCACGCTTAACACTTAATGCTATAAATTATAAACCAAAACAAGAAGATGTATATTGTTGGAATAAGTGTTTGAAAATCGGACTCCATTTGCTATCGATAATCGAATCGAATCGGACCAAGCATTTCGATTTTCTATCGGACAATAATCGAAAGTTCGTAATATCAGTAAGCAATACATTCTTTATACATATTATCATCATGATCATTTAAATGGTTAAACCTGAAATCAGTAAGTATGATTTGCAATAGTAAGTAAATTTCCATAACCTTTTCTGTTTTAATAACGAAAAATCATAACAACTCAACACATGCTTAATAATTGCACTTTAATTGCAAAATGATGCACACCGCATCAAGTAAGTTATCTTAGCATGTTATCCATGTAAAAACATATTAAATATTTGTGAACCAGTTTAACGTTCAATAAACTGTTATATTAAACAGTTCATTTGAAAATCTTAATTTCATAAAACTTTCGCAAAAAAGTAAATTAGTTAATAACAAACGATACCAAAAAAGGTTTTAAAAACAGAATGCATCGAGCCGGGATCCCCGGTATTTTCACGTAAGACAAGACCCACTACACCATAGAAACAGGTTATTGAAGAAGGTTTTATGAAATATATAAACAAATAAAAACAATTTGTAGTTTTGGGAGAGTTTGTAAGTTTTTAAGCAAAAGTGTTTACATTCACCGCATTTGTGTAAGAGAGTGACCTCCCATGTTAAAATGACTTCAACGAGAATTTACCGGAAACAAATATTGACATTTACTCGACTTTTACCTAAAACAAATACGTAGATACCGGAAGTAACATTAGCGACATCGATTTTGGACAACCACTATCAATTGTCGCTGACAAAGCATTGTCAGCGACGATTTATCGATTGTACTCGATTATCGTTTCATCACTAGTTGGAATTACAAGCTTGGCTGGTCGGTGTTAAGTCTAATGGACAAATTCTTTAGGGTTTGGTAAAATGATATTTATTGAAATACTACAGTCATGACCTTGACTTCAGACCCGATGTTATTTAAAAAAATCCTCACTTGGATACGATCCTATGAACAGGACCAGCTTAAATGTTTCTGAAAAAATGCCGGTGTCTTCAGAAGAATACAGTATGGTTAAGGAAAATGAAAACAATAAAGAAACATGCCGTCGGAAAATAACTGCGATTGACACTTACCCGAAAACGTCTCCATACTTTTCAATCCGTTTTCGCTGATGATCGGCACCAGGCTGTAGAATTAACATGCATTTAGATAAAAAACAGTTGCCTCACTTGGCAGACAAAAAGGCCTGCTAAAACCTTATTAAATTTTATCATAAAGATTGTATGACTAAAATTCAATACAAGCTAAGGTATAAAACCGAAAAAAAATCAACTTACGGCCATTATGTAGGTCAACAAGTCTCCAAATACAGGAATAGGAAAGGGACCTTTTATATTGTATTTGTGCTTCCATAGGAGCATCTGGACCCAATCATACCTGAAAACATAGTTTGTATTAACTGCATTATTGTTCTTTCGTTACCGTTGAAGTACAAGGTATGAGGAAGTTAATTTTAAAGTGTGACTGAATTATAATGGCGAAGCAAACATTCTGGAAAAAACATATAAAGGAAATTTAGACACTTGTGTTTCAATAAAATCTATCCGGCTGAATGACGTCCAGATTCAATTTTTAATTGATTTTATATTTGGTGTCTTTAAAAATACACTTGCGTTGTAACGGATTTGGCAATTCTATTGGGCAGCACATAATCAACAACTTAATTGTTTTGTCACCGTTTCAAAACAAACTAAAACTAGAGCTAAAACAATGTTAATTTTGACTTAGATTGTAGTACCGGATTAATGTCCAATCAATTGTCTAGAGGCTAGATTACGCCAACTGGAAGTAAAGACTCAGTGTTTTATGCGGTTCGTCTATTCAAACAAATGGCTTCGATTGAACGCAAAGTTACACACTATTAGTACATGGGCTAGATTTGAATTTGAATGGTTTGTGATATGAAATGACCCAAAGTGGATACGCTTAAGTACGCGAGTTCGCTTAACATACTGGATACTTGGTCTACTATTTTGAATACATTTTGTCCGCAATGGATCTACTTTCACGACAGATCTAGGAAACTTTACCGAACATATTATTATGCTATAATCGAATAATTTTCGGTTTCTTATAAGAAATGTCACTTTTATATAACCTTGCTTAATGTCTGGAACATACGAGGAATTTTCTTCCCAGGAATGATGTTAAACGTCGTAAATATTAGCAGCACATTATTGTAACTTCGTGAGCAAATCTGTCCATGACATATAACCGATGTAGGCAATATAAATGGAAGTCTGCAGTTCAGATTTCCAATTAACAGAAGCATTTGGAACACTTCGGCCATTATCCGTCGAAAACAACGTTGGATGAATATGGACGGTTTACAATGTCAGAAATATTTACGTTTAACTACCCTGCAAGTTGATCGCATGTATTTCAATTAAGAAGGTAAAGTAAATGCCTTTACTCTTGAGAACCTTAATTATTTATGCAACGATACACTTCACTAGCAATCCATTTAAACTTTGTATTACAAAATACACGTTAAAACTCTACAATTAATTAATGCAAACATGGCCGAGGTGATCCGAATTGAAATGAAAGGTCTTATTTCATGTAAAATGTCAAGTCAAATACAAAAGATTAAACAAAAGTTACGTTGACTCTGGCTATGATTTATTATATACTTCGGTCAACATCTAAACTCACTTATGTATTGACCGAGATTAGTGCACAAGCAGGTGGTTAAAAGAGAGGTTTGTTTTATGTAAAATGTCAAGTCAAAAATAGAAACTAAAATACAGTTAGCATGTAAAATCAATTTCATTGTTCAAAACCTTCTTTCAGGGTTAGACCTCACACTGGCGTAGTGAATTATCTATATATTACATCCAACCAATATTTAAAATAATATTAAAACAACAACAACATAGATTCAAAACATATATTTCAGCTGATGATAACAGTAAATTACTTAAGGCTAATGCAAAGTTGTACTCATGAAAAGATTAATGCATATTGAACATATTGAATAACGACACAAATATATAGATATTGCTCTATATTGGTCAAACATCTTATGTTTAATGTTATTTGATTATCATATCATACCGAAGTAGATGTTGGAAGAATATTGCGATTAATTTATAAAGAAAATACACACAATTTTCAATATTTGTTTTCAAATCCAGCCACAATATATCGGTTGAAAAGACATTTTCTACGTTATCTACGAGTTTAGATCGGCAGTACAAGATTATGGAATATACATAGGCGGATCCTTTGCCCTAGATAAATGTTTTAATCCGGAATATCGATTTATTAAAAATAATAGTGTTTGTGGAATGTCAAGTTATAAATTAGGCGGAAAGCAACTAAATCGGCTAGAATATCGATCAACATTATAATCTACGTCCCAGCAAACAATTGACGTTGGAAAGACGTTGTAACAACGTCAGAAACTGACGTTGTATATTGGTTGAAAATGAAAGTTTTTTAGACGTCGAAATTACGACGTTGAAACAACGTCGGAGTTACGACGTTGAAACAACGTCGGAGTTACGACGTTGAAACAACGTCGTGATAACGACTAAAATCTATAGTATAAATATGCATACCACACAGGTAACAGGTAATTAGGAATTACCGTAGCATTCACCTATTTATTAACAAACAACTCAGAGGATGTACAAGTTTTATTTTCACAACAAATCTGTACAGACACTAAAAGTATTGAATGATAAAGGCACATTAAATTAAATGACACATGGTAAATTAATAAGTTTAGAGATGTATGTTATTTAACTTGTGTAAACAGTTCGTCGTCCTCCACCTCCTTGTCTGGATCCAATTGCCCCATCAACCTCATGATTAGTAGCAGTAAACACAGTGACATTTGCTGAAATATATAATAATCTTGTCAAATAAAATTATATTGACTTGAAACTGCTGAAAATAGTTTTGATATCAAATTCCACACAACAAAATTTCTCCAGTTTTGGTACAATATTTGCTGTATATTTTCATTATCTTTTAATTGTTTTACTCATTTCAGTTACTAGAATCTGTGATCAAAGCTATCGCGTATGAAATCATTTCCAGTGAATAATTGCTTTGTTTCCTTGAGCGGGCACTAGTGCTATTTTAAGAGGTGAATGCACAAGACTATACCTGGTACTCGCTTTAATAATAACATACTTAAATGATTACTGTCAAGAAGCAGATTTGCCTTGGCAAGTACTAGTATTACCTTGAACACCTTGAAAAACTGCTTTTGGAAAGTCATTTTCTCCTTTTTCCCTTCACGGTAAAGCTAGGCATTACATCATCTGTCATAAACCTGTCAAAAAGGGGTACATAATAATATGAATTTGATAACAATATATATAATTTTGCTGGATGACATTGAAATTAACAAAAACAATGGTAAATAACATGGGCCTTTCGGATCCTGATCAAAGAGCAAAATTACACAACGGCTACCTGTATTTACAGACGTGTTCAAGAGAACAATTAACATTGTTTTCTCATACAAAAAAGTACAAATTGAGGGCGAATCGGGTTGAATTACATGTATGCTAAAAATTCATTGAAACAACTTTGTAATACACCAGAAAATTATTGCTATGAACCGTTAAACATGCATTGTATCAACTTACCTTGTTGTATTATTTAAAATATGAACCGTCGAGTCTCTAGAGGAGTAATTGACTCTTTCTCTCTCGTCAATATTCGTACATCTCATGAGCAATATGGCGGATCAAAATGGGTTCAAAATTGCGCGCGTCTATTTTAAGATAAGGAATTATACATGCATTTTTTTCGGAATTATCTAAATGATATGATTAGAAGCTATCGATATTATTATTTCTGCTATTTTTTGCTTAACAAGATGAATTTTAATTTTTTTCGAGCTACTTCTTGTTACATCATTTATATATCGTGTATTTACTTAAATAATACAACTTATTACAAACAATAACCAAATCACAACGTCGGTTCGATGTCTAATTGCGACGTCGGACTGACATCGTGTTTTGACGTTGATACAACGTTGTATTAAAGTCGCCGACGTCGCGACCTAAATCCAACCTCTATCCGACGTTGATCCAACGTCATGTGATTGCTGGGGTAAGTTTATCTGATTAAACTTAATTAAACGTTAAAAATAAACAAAAACACTACTTACAAAATGGAAAAGAGAAACAGTATAAGTATTGTTTTTACAATATTCCACAATACGGTGTAACATGTAAAGATCTCCATTTTTGTTTTTTTATAAGAATTATATATTCAGGTCAATGTTGTTTACATAAGATAGGCCAGTACTTTTATATAAATTGGTTTACAAAACCGGCGGGTCTAATATTCCGAAAAGTACAAAAAAAAAAAAATGAATTTCACATTTTTTTTTTAAATTATTTTCCCGACCGTATTGATTTTGGTGCGAAACGAAAGAAAAACGAACAGGTAAGAGTACGAATGCAGTAGATCTCGACTGGTTTGTTGTTCCGTAGCCGTATTCGCCAATTAATAGTGATATGTGAGCCAGTCAACTGTTATGGCAGCGCCGTTGGCAATGGCAGAATTTACGATAGCAATAATTCTTTCTATAAAAATAAATTAATTAAATTATGCAGGAGTTGTTAAAATAACAATAGCAATAAACATTGGCAAATTTAACAGCCGACACAAACAATAACTGTCTCGTGATTGTTGTTTTTCCCCGTCAATTTAGGTCATGAAAATAGTGTTGTTTATAGATAAAAAATAAAAGTGTCAGCGGCTGCCATCGAATTAGTAGACACAAATATCTATAAATTATGTGTGAGAAAAACATTTTATAACACTAAGTGTGAGTGGTGAAATCGAAAGTAAAATTTCTAAGTTGACACCGGTGACCTAGTTTCACAAGTTCGGTCGGTGGTGTTTATGGATTTTAAATCCCAAAGTGGTTTGGAAATACTTGTCATTGAGTCAATGTAAGGCTTGTGTTTATTCTAGATTGCATGTTTATTCATGTTTGGGTTAATAGTAGAGTAAAAACAATGAAAGAGTTGAACACATGTGTCAATGACATTTACTAATGCCAGGAATTGTGTGCAAAACATTTAGATAAAACAACACGGACAACTATTTTGAATAAGTCCATTTCAATTTGTAATGAACTTGATATTTCACTATAAATGAGATTTGTTTTTGTAACCAAGGAATACTCTTTAAAATGAAAAATAAACAAGCATGAAGTATAGATGCCCTGTGAACGCATGTATACACAAAATGGCGGAGTTGGGAGAAATAATTATGTACATAATAATATGTAATAATATACATAATTATGGATTTCTCTGTTACTATCATTGGTACATAAAATTAAGTCACATGCTAGATTTATTATTTTGCTATGTGATTTTATGTACCTATGTGGTAATTTGCTGCAAGATTTGAATTTGAAATGAATTTGATGAACATCCCATGGTAAATATCCCAGTCCGAAAATATCCTGACTTAGCATGGATCGGGTTACACACAACCAGGACCCCGCATGGTAAAGGTTATCAAAACTCAAATCTAGGTCTAGTTTGGTTTTTAATTTTTCAGGAATTGTTTTCACAATATTAAAGCTCAAATGTCTTCATAAAATGTTACTTCCTTATTTACAAAATTGGTAATTATTTCACTTTATTGACATTTTCCAATATTGAAATAACTGAAACAATGTTTAGAAAATGTAATGTGACATTTTTGTGTATTTTAATGCGTAAAATTCATCTTCTCTTTTTTTCAATTTAATATTGGTCAGTTTTTAAGTGTTCTGCATTCACTTTTGCTTTAGCATACCCTTAAAGCTAAGCAAATGTCTTGCTAAGTGATATTCAATGTATTTTTGATAAAAAGTGTAGTGTATACATGTAAACATGTTTTATAGTCAATTTCATTGATGTTTTATATGCACAGTATGTATGATTTAAACTATGTGTTTAATTAGAACTTTGAAACTTTGAGTGTATTAAAACATGCATTAATAGCTTTTTAAAAATTTAAATTGTCAAGTAAATGATATAAATTTTCATTGTTTATATGTTGTTCTCTGATTTTCACCCTTTAAGAGTATGTTTTGTGACTTTTTTCCTCTTTTTTTTTCCGACCACCCGGTGGACATTTTTTCCAAAAATTATTGTAAACCAAAAAATAAAAAAGGAGTGGCCATAGAGAGGCGTTTTAAAAACCAATCGAAGTAAACATGTACCAATCTTGATAATCTGTAAGGTATGTTTACACAGTTGGTTGCCGTTTCACTCTTTCTTTTTCTTCTGTGACAGTCTGCTCCATTACAGATATTGTATGGAAGCTGTATTAAAATGTTTGAATGTTAAAAGCTCTTTCGTCTCTTCAACTCCCTTAGCTAAAACATCTCTGCTACGCGATTACATGATGCTAACTCGTCATGCCCAATTATCAAACAGTACAATAAATCTACTTAACCTCGCTTAAGTATGTTTGTCTTTTTTATTATGAAAGTTGATATTGATATAATACCGTACACTGCCTAATATGTGATTTATTTTTTTGTAAGATTGACACTGACATAGAAGTTGTAACGATTACATTAAAGGAAAAGCGGAACAAATACCTCACTTTTATATGTTCTATAGAAGTGAGGAATAATAATTAGTGTATTTAAGGTTGCAAAATCATAATGTTTACATACAAATCCAACATGGCGGCGTATTTGTAGCGTATTGTCAATTTTATCACGTAAGAGGGTAATGTTATCAATTCCTACAGTCATGTCATGATACGAGTTCGATACAAAGGGTCAAAAAGACAATTATCAAACTTTAGACAAAAAACGACAAACACCAAGAACAGGCCACACATGCATTTACATATCTTTATCAATAATTGACGGGATTAACGCATTGGAACGGCCACTGAAACACCCCTTCACTCAAGCACGGGTTCACTGGAGGTTTAAACCAGTATAATATAATCATAACCTCACACTGATCTCTAGACATATAATAGTTTATAATTTAACTCTGCCACCATGAAAGAGTAAGTATAGCTGGATTTCAGCTATATACACTTTTTAAATGTTATTTCTTCTCTATTGTTTGGAAAGTTTTAATCAAATCCAATCATTGAAGATGCTGTGAGATTTAAATTAAAAAATATGTTCAAAATTAAGAGAACGAAATCACACTGTTCCAAAAATAATTTAATCAAAATAAAGCAATTGGTAAATGTGTCATTTATCAGAAAAAAGAGGCATTTAGTGGCGAGTCCGTGGTGTAGTAGTAAAACGCTTAGCTGTCAACCACTGGGTCGCAGGTTCGAATGCCCGCTTCACAATGAAGTGCTATATGGCAGTGATCTGTACGATTTACTGTGCTTTCTGTAACACAACACAACAAACCTAATACCATCACTGAGACCAACGCCCATGGATAATCAGGCTTCGTCATGATTTTTTTACATCGTTAATTGAGGGCACAGGTAGTAGACAAGTCCATACAAAAGAAGTGCATATGGTTAACGACGAGACAACTCCAGTCTACAATCTATTGATGTCACGTGATATCTAACTTGACAGTAACACATTTTCTAAACAAATTACATTTCATACATAATATATAGTTCACTACAAAATATTTACACCTCAACTTCCATTCCTTAAATGAACTGCCTTTCGACAATAAGGGGTATCATCCGATGAACGCAACATCTTCGGATATGTTCGGATCGCAATTTATCGCATAACAATATACATGAAAAAATGTTCATCTTGTTATTATTTGTATTGTCTCAGCAAGTCCCGTAAAATATTAATCAACATTTTACAAAGTGTTAATTTATGATATGTTAAATGTAATGTTGCCATAAGTGTTTCAATTTTACGTTTAAAAGTGATTTCAAAAGGTTGATCTTTTCCCCCGTTATTGTGACATCATTTGATAAAATGTTTCCGGTTACAGTCGGGTCGTTCTATTTACAGAATGTGTAAGAAATTATTACTGATAGTTTTTCTTAAATCAGCTGAAGTATTGTTTTAAACATTCTTCAATCAAATAATTAACTATTGGTGTAAATATAAGTTATGAATTGCGGGTTTGATGTCATTATCGGGGATATGAACGCAATTGGGCTGCTCAAAGTACGCGTGGAGTCCTTCGGACTCAACACAATTTGACCAGCCCAATTGCGTTCATACCCCGATAATGATATCAATCCCGCAATGCATCCTTAAATAGATATAAACCGTTACATTGCTAAGAGGCATATGACACAACAAAAAATCTGGTAACATTGTCAACAGGCATAATTATGCAAAGTAATCGGTAGTAAAGATCAATTAACATGTTGAAGATTTAGAAAAGTTCGAATCCAAAAAAACAAAACAATTAAGTATCATGTTTTACCATAAAAGAATGTAAACTAGTCGATGCGCAATATAAACATAAAAATGTACAGCTCACAATAATGCACAATTAAACTGGTTTTGCTCTACGTGTTCACTATAGGCCCAAAACATGACGAATGGTATTTTAAAAGACCCGAAATACATTTAAAACTGAAGGGGTACGTATATTCGTCAGTTAGGAATATAACACAGTCTTTCTTTTAAGCGTCATTGCATGCTTTACTTATTATCATTTGTGATAGTTTTTTTCCAACATATAGTGGAAAATGCATACTAGCGCATCCTTCCGCGTTTAATACAATAAACGGTCCTAGAAAACCGGGTCTGCCCGTCAATTCCGGTCTAGCTATGTTCCTGACTCAACAGTTTACGTTGAACTGTACTACTGTAATAGGTCAATACTTATATTTGAAAAACCATTCATTCACCATAGCAAAAATTAATATAGTCCTTTAGAAATAAAGATAAACCAAGGGAAATGAGTTGTTTAGACCTGAGGGGTGGATCGTCTTTCCACCCCAACCTTGACAGGTCTGACTGGTCGCAGGAATACCTCGTGAGTGATAACTTCCGAAGGCACCTATCATAACAGATACAGTGAGCACTATTAGTATACTCATATACACATCTAACATTCAACTAGCGGTTCATTTTAGTGCAAATAGATGATTGGATAGATTGCTTTCAAACTTGGCTTGAATTTTCGTCACTTTAACATCGTTCAATGCGCTTACTGAACACAATGCATTTGCAAAGTTACACGTGCATATTCTTTCTAATATGCTTGTAGTTTTAGACATATAACAACAAGAGCATGCACACAAGCTTGTTAACGTAGGATTTTAATTTTAATGTTTTTATCAGTTAATCTAAAACACAAGTTTATCAGATCATTTAGAAAACAAACAAACTGTTTTACACTATATCAAAACGAAAGAAGCTCAAATTTCTAAAATTCATTTTTTCATTTAAGGCGTTACCAGTAGGACTGTTTTCGTTTAATGTACTAAGTAATACTTGAAAACAATATTTCTTACTTGTTTTGTGTGAGATTACGATTTAACATTCATACAAGTTTAATACAATCTAAATATGTTAAATACAAACGGCATAGATATTCACTTTTGAACAAGCATGTTAGCGACCGTATAGTAAAATGGTATATTCCAGATCAGTCTTAGTTTACTAGTGTCAGAAATGTCTCAATTCCACTCAACGACTGTGCTTCGAATAAGGGAAGTGAAAATATCAATATCCCAGATGAAAGCGTTTAAAGGGCAAACTAATCGATATTGCAGAACTGTGAAAAACATGTTCCAAGTTGAGTATTAATTCAGTGTTATTGTTATGTTTTCAAGTACGTAAAAAGCCTAGCATGCAGCTGTGCTTAAGGGACAAAATAATCCGAGTTGCGGCTCAAAACTACACACAGTCCTTTACATACGTTCAGTATTAAACAACCATCGTTCTATTTGATATTTGTTTTTCAGGCAAGCTCTAGTCGTTATCGTTTGTTTGTTAAACGGCCGAATTGACATCATCACTAATGTGGCGTCACATATCAAGACTGTCATTTGCTAAACACATACAAGTTAAGTACTTATTCTTTTCATTTTAAGGAAAGAGAAATGTCATATATCTAAAAACGAGATAACATTCGAACAAGTTTTATACTATCTAAATGTGTAATGATATAAGCAGCATCTATACTATTTGAAAACTTTTTCAGAAGCGTGTAAGCGGTCGTATGGTAAACTGGTATCTTCAATATAAAAACATGTTAATTTACACTACTTACATTTCACTTATAATATTACCTCAGTTTCTGGGACTTGAGAGAACTTGACGTTCCTCAAAGTAGCCACCAGGGCAATTTTCGCCTCGAGGAGAGCAAGCCGCGTGCCAATACAGTTACGAGGACCATGTCCGAACGGTATGAAGGTGAACGGATCACGTTTAGCTTTTTCTTCTGGAAGAAACCTTTAAATAAAAAAACTAATTCTTCAAAAAATGTTTTAACTGCAGTGAACACAGAGTGCTCAAGTTGAATTATTTTGCTTTCCTGACGCTTATTTTCCGCCGCCTGCCTTGCATCGTTTACTTTAATCTACATCTTTTCCAAGTTTTTGACAAGTTCCAACTTGGTTTTAACCGTTCGGTCGTTTATATTCAAATTTGGTTAGAATTGCCCGATCGATTACACTTAGAAAACAAATAGTGGTTTGTATAATCTATGTTTTACCTTTCTGGCATGAACTTTTCGGGTTCCGGATAATGTTTAGGGTCATGGTGGATCAAGTAAATGCTGTACATGATCGCAGTATTAGCAGAAAACCAATAACCATCCAAGAACACGTCCTTATGATGGCTGGTCGTCCTGTTCATCCTAAAACATTAATGAATCCAGTGGCAATTGGTCGCCGTCTTCACAGAATGAGAACTAGGGATTAAGGAGGTGGTAGGAGGTATGCAAAAACTCAATATTAGTTATATTCGGTAATAGTCAAATAGTCATTGGGTTCGCATGAAGGCAATAAAGAGGAGTCAGAATAAAAAGGCGTATTAGTAGGGAGAGTTTATGTCCTCTTTGCTTTTGTTACAGAGGTAGAGCGCGTTTGTCTTATTTTGCGGCTGTTGTTATTTCATTTTTATGGCGTCGCGAATCTAGTCCTGGATAGTTTGGTTTGATACTGATCGTGTAGTTTAGTTTAAAAAAATGATTTTTTACATGCATACATTTCTTTTTACTTTTGAATCAATACTTTGTAGCCATGTAGTATTTGTACACTTTTTATCATTCCCTGATCTTCATTTTAAGTTTACTATGAAACACAATCTCGGCATGAACTTACTTTGTAAGTGGTGGATACATTCTCAATGTCTCGTTAATAACTTGGTCAAGATAGGGCATATCCTGAATCACGTAATACTTCAGCTCTTGGACATCCTGTAAACACATATACTAAACAGATAAAGAGCTATGTTGATAAATGTGGCTTATAAACTAGATTGGATAAACAATACGTTTTAGATCATGTTGAACACATGGATTTTACTGACCATTCTTCTTTTGCAATCTCAACAATCATTTGTGAGATTTAAACCTGTTTATTGTGATTGAGCAAATACTATTAAAACTAAAAACCTGTAGGAAAATTGCACATATGTATGCGCATAACGGGAACGAAAATTATTGTGTAAAAGTCAGGTCTGTTATCGCCAATATATTTCAGAAATACTTGTACATGTATATCAAATCTTGACAGATTATAATTACTGTTAGACAATAATCTGGATGTTTACAATATCCATATGGATGTTTTTAATACATTGAAACAGTATGCTTTTGTTTATTATACAATTTTGACAGTTGATATACAAATATTAAATGACTGGTAAGTGCTAAAATAAATACAGTGATCAACTATCAACTCATAAGAAAGAAAAACCGTGTTTTCTGCACTATTCTTTCAAATTTAACACGATATCCGTCTTAAGGACCATTGTTTTCGATATATATTCATGTATATGTAGCGTCTGCAGAAGACCTCTTCTTGCAACAAAAGGGGTAATTTGATAATTCAATTTACTTCAGAAATACAGTTTTCTATTTCGACTATAAGTTTATCCTGGACGTCAGAGTTTGTTGCCAAGACGTAAGCCACATACTGGAGAAGGGAGGCGGTGGTTTCGTAACCGGCCACAATCACTATGAACATCTGGCCAATAAGCTCGTCCACCGACAATCCTGATATATTCGAGTAAAGTAAATAATAGCTATTAAAAAGACATTCTAGAAGTTCAACTTGATCTAATAAAGCAGTTAGTATGTTACTTATTTAGTAGAATTTGCAAATTAAACTCGATAATCAGTTACTTCTTTAAGCTAGAAATGCATTTATATATAAGTGGTTACACGAATCCTACCTAGATTTTATGTTACTTATAAATTTGAACTCGCAAACCATAACAAGTTAACCTGTAAGTGTTGTACAGCTAAAAAGAGGTAATAGGTGGCAGTTCCGGGCTCTGTCAAGTCCGTTTATAGTCTAACGATATTTATCTTTCCTAAATAGCGAATACTAACTAGATAGCTATATAATTGTCGCGTATATTAAGTGGTTAATACGACACAATTAGCGAACGTTAACTGGTTGTCTTACGGCAGTTATATGCCACTATTCAAACGAATGACAAAACTTCGTACTTTTCGTGAACTCGCTCTCGATTTCATCATCATGAAGTTCCGCATTAAGCATCAGTTGAAGCAAATCTACTCGGCTTGCCTATAACAACACAGATATAGCCATCCGTTGTACAAGTTGAGAGTTTGATATATTTTACTATACATATTTTTGTTGCCAGTTTTGCTCCAGGGCTCGGATTTAGACAGGAGCAACTGCAGCTCGATTAATTTTTCAAGGCATGTCCTTTGATTTAAAAAACAACAACATCGATAGGTTCAATTAATTAGGTAAGCTAATCAAATTGTCACTTACGTCATTATCTTGCTTTCGTTGTTCAATGATTTTAGCTGAAACGTCACGGAAAAATTCCAGGGAATCTTGCGGGTAGAAAACACTATACTTAAATAGTTTTGTAATTGGAATCATAATCCGCGGGAACAAAACTAAAATAAATAATTTCAACGTACAGAAAAGCTCAACCCAGACAACAACACGAAATGAAACACGAGTATAATTCAGTATCGTGGTTCAACACGCAACTGATGACAGTAATTAACAGCCACTAAATAACAAATTCTAAAATGATACAGATAATACATCTGTATATAGCTTTTTGTCAACAATATAACAAAGTGTTAGTTTAACCTTTTTTCTTTGAAAGGGTTTTATCCCTCAATATCAACTTATATCAAACAATTGTAATTTCACATATGACAATAATGTTAGTAATGTAGTAATATATTACAAATAACAATTACAGCTCCTGAATCGTAACATTTCATTCTCTGATAAATCAAATTGTGTGCATAAACTAATAAGCACTAAGCTAAGAGAGGAAGAACTGTAACTTGATTTTTTAGTGATAGGTATGCAATCATCTTTTACACATGCAAACCAAGATGGGGTCGAAGATTGGCGTTGCAAATATTTTTTTCGCGTGTCTTATGAACGGGTCATCGGGGTTTTTGAAGGCGTTTGTGACTATTCCAAAAGCATTACTGGCGATCACGTCCATGGTGTAGCAGCCAAAATGTCTGCAATTGATGATATAAGTTATTGCATCCAGGAAATAATACAAATGTAAAGTAGAATTCAAAATTTAAATAAAAACGACATTTAATGTTCTTTATATGTTTATTGCAATATCTTGAGCTGCGGGCGAGACATTTTGATGCAGTCACATCGAGCTAAAATATGTTTATGAAAACGTATAAAAATTCTCACTTTTATAGGTAGTTAAATGGGACTTACACTCGTGGATCTATGACAGCCCTTGAGTCTGCCTTTTCTAGAAGGCCAGCAACGAGCAGTTCAGCGCAGGAATTCATCTGTTTGGTCATCTACACATTCAAAATATTATTGTAGCACCGACTTATTCTCACATATTCTATTTGAATATATATTATTTAAACACAGTATACACTAAACAGGAAAAGTTACTTATTTTCAACATGGAGTTACATGTCACACTTCTATGCAATTATCAAATACACAAAAAATAAACAAATCAATACAAACAAACATACAAAAACACAAAACACGGACTACCTGTTTCAATTTTCCGGCACTAAAGCTGGGGGTAATAATGCTTCTCACGCGTTTCCACACTTCATCTTCTAGTGTTAACAATGTTTTATTTGTTGGTGGAGGATCGAATGCACCTGGTAACATCTGGAATCGATAATATCTGGTGAAGTACAAGTTGTGTGTCAAATTATGTCGGAAGCAAAACTTCAATTGTAAGAGTCCACCCGAAATACTTTGATTTTTACAAACATCTGCAGCAGCAGAACAAAAGGGGACTCTGTGGATGACAACGCAACAATTGCACTGGTGGCATGGGTGCGTTTAAACATGATCTTGGATACATTTTAGGATGATGCTCGTCTCTCTGTTGTTTCTATCCTATTATTATATCGTGTCAACCTATTATTGACCAGTCGTCCCGCATACCATGTTATCTTGGGAATAATGTAGTGACATGATAGCAATGCACACTGTTCAACATCAATCAGGAAAAGGTACATACTTCGAGAACTGATATAACACTTTGTTCATAGTATTAACGAGCTGTGTTCGACAGACACGCAAACTGACACTTAAAACTAATCATATGTGTTACTGATATGTCCTGCTCGCCGAGTGGTCCTTACCCGAAGGCAAGGGTGACTAAGCACCATCACCTGAATGTGCATATGCATTTTATTTCTGACGCCTATCCCTTATTTAAAAACGTACATATCGGTTTTGAAACTCAAGGTGGTCCTTGATCATAATTTTCTTCAGCAACTCAATGTTGGTTATGCTCAAGATCTTTAAGCAGCCTGAGGGTCCTCTACAAAAGATAAAGTGTATTACTGTTTATTCCTTTAAAATATGTTCAGGGTGTGTTTATCATCATTTTAATTCAATTTAAATACAAACACCAAAGGGATCAAATTGCATTCGAAAATATTATGTAGCTAAAACCGAAATATACCGAAGATTATAAAAAATAACAAACTATTCAGTCTATTTCAAATATAAAATTTTCGTACGACCAGTGAATCTCGCTTTCCAATTACACAACCTCACACTTAACCCACCATTTAACATTTACTATAAGTCACAGTTACAAAACGCAAGTACGAACCATTGTGCACACGCCACACTTAACATGAAATGCTATATATTATAAACCAAAACAAGTAGATGTTTATGGATAATAATAAGTTATCTGATCGGTATGAAATCTAGTGGCCAATTTCTTCAGGGTTTTGTAAGGATATCTATCGGACAATTTTAGGCATGAACTTGCCCTCAGACTCGATTTTATTTAAAAACAATCCTCACTTTGATACGATCCTAATAACAGGACCATCTAAAATGTTTTGAAAAAAATGCCGGTGTTGTCCGACAGATACAGTATTGTACAGGACGATAATATCAGCAAACAAACATGACCAGTCGGAACTGCTATTAACACTTACCCGAAAACGTCTCCATACTTCTCAATCCGTTTTCGCAGATGGTCGGCACCAGGCTGTAACATTTACATGCAATTAGATTAATAAACTATGTCTCACTTGGCAGGAAAATGTCTGCTAAAACCTCATTCCATTTTATCATAAAGATTGTATTACTGAATCTTTAACAAGTCAATGTATCAACCGAAAAAAAAATCCGCTTACGGACATTATGTAGGTCAACAAGTCTCCAAATACAGGAATAGGAAAGGGGCCTTTTATCTTGTATTTGTGCTTCCATAAGAGCATCTGGACCCAATCATACCTGAAAACATAGTTTGTATTAACTGCATTATTGTTCTTTCGTTACCATTGAAGTATAAGGGTATGAAGATGCAAATTTAGAGTGTGACTGAATTTAATATGGCGAAGCAAACATTTTGGAAAAAAAAAACATATAAAGGAAATTTAGACACATGTGTTTCAATGAAATCTATCCATCTGATTTGACGTATGTAATGACGGCCAGATTAAAATGTAATTCATTTTATATTTGGTGTCTTTAAAAAGACACGTGCGTTGCAACTTATTTGGCAATACTTTTGGGCAGTATATAATCAACTTAACTTAAAGTTACCGTTTCGAAACAAATCACCACTAGAGCTAAAATACAGTATATTTTGACTTAGATTGTAGTACCGCATTAATGTCCAATCAATTGTCTAGAGCCTAGATTACGCCAATCGGGTGTAAAGACTCAGTGTTTTATACGGTTCGTCTATTCAAACAAATGGCTTTGATTGAAAGCAGGAGTACACAGTATGTGTACATGAGCTGGATTTGAATTTGAATGGTCTGTGATATGAAATGAACCAGATTGGGTACGCTTAAGTACGGGAGTACGCTTACGATACTGGCTATACTTGGTCTACTTTTTGAATACATTTTGGCCGCAGTAGGTCTACTTCTACGCCAGATTTAGGAAGCTTAACCGAACATTTGATAGTGTTATAATCGAATAATTTTCATTTTCTTATAAGAAACGTCGCTTTAATATAACCTTGTTTAATGTCTAGTACACAAGAGGAGTATCCTTCCCAGGAATAATGTAGAACGTCGTAAATATTAAAAACAATGAATTGTTACTTCGTGAGCAAATCTGTCCATTACATATAACCTATGTAGGCAATGTAAACGGTGGTCTGTGGTTTAGATTTCCAATTAACAGAAGCATTTGGTACACCTCGGCCATTTTCCGTCGAAAACAACGTTGGATGTATATGGACGGTTTATAATGTCAGAAATCTTTACATTTAACTACGCTGCAAGTAGATCGCATGTTATTTCAATTAAAGATGCACGCTTACTCCCAAATACAATTTAGGACGGTTATCAATATTGTTTTAATATTCCAAAAAGGATGAATAACTATCGAAAACAATGGTTCTTATGAAGGATACTGAGTTTAATTTGAAAGAAATGAGCATAAAACACCGTATTCTACCTTATGATACTATAGTAGATCACAGTAAATCTTTTAGCATTCACCAATCATTTAATATTTTTGCGCTTTCTGCTATTAAATACACGGTTACAATCTTGTTATCAGTTATTAATATTTTCCATATATATGCATTATTTAGTAACAAGTTAAAGGTTTATCAGTTAAAATTGAGGTTTGTTATACTTGTGTTAGTATCGATTTTGAATCAGAGTGTCACTTTAAGCAGTTAAACTAAATGACTTAACTTTTGGGAACCTTAATTATTGATGCAATAAAACACTTCCCTGACATTCCATTTAAACTTAGTAATACAAAAAAAAACTACAATTAACGCTGTTATTCAACATTTTACTACTTCTACCGATGTACCGGCATACACCCGAGGTTGTTTTCGATAGAAAATGGCCGAGGTGATCCGAATGGAAATAGAAGGTGCTATTTTATGTAAAATGTCTAGTCAAAAACAAAAGATAAAACAGTAGTCACGTTGACTCTGGTTATGATTTGTCATTTATCTCGGTCAACATCTAAATTCACTAATGTATTGCCCGAGATTATTGCACCAGCAGGTCAGCAGGTGGCTAAAAGAGAGGTCTGTTTTTATGTTAAATGTCAGGTCAAAAATATACAATAAAATACAGTTAGCATGTAAAATCAATTGCATTATTTAAAACCTTCTTTTAGGGTTAGACCTTACACTGGCGTAGTGAATTATCTATATATTAAATCCAACCAATATTTAAAATAATATTAAAAAAACATAGATTCAAAACATACAGCTAATGATAACAGTAAATTACTTTAGGCTACTGCAAAGTTATACTCATGAAAAGATTAATGCATATTGAACATATTGAATAACGACACAATATATAGATATTGCTCTATATTGGTAAAACATCTTATATTTAATATTATTTGATTATCATATCATACCAAAGAAGATGTTTGAAAAATATTGCGATTAAATAATGAAAAAAACACGAACAACAATTTCAGTATTTCTTTGGAAATCCAGCCAACATATATAGATTAAAAAAGGTTAAAACGAAAGTATTTTCTACGCTAGCTACGAGTTTAGATCGGCAGTACGAGAATATGGATTTAATATAGGTCGATCCTTTGTCAAGGTTTAGTTTTGAGTTGTCATTTGTCCTAGATAAGTGTTTTAATCGGGAATATCGATTTATTAAAAAAATAATAGTGTTTGTAGAATGTCATGTTATAAACTAGCCGGAAAACAACTAAATCGGCAAGAGTCTCAATCATCATTATAATATATGTAAGTTTATGTAATTAAACTTTAAAAATAAACAAAACGACTACTTACAAAATGGAAAAGAGAAACAGTATAAGTATGGGTTATAAAATATTCCACAATACGGTGTAAAAATTAAAGATCTTCATTTGGGTTTTGGTATGGGCATTATCTATTCAGGTCAAGCTTGTTTACATAAGGTGGAGAGGCGTTCTAAATACTAACCGAAGTAAATATTTACCAATTTTAATAATAAAGAATGTTTATACAGGTGGTTGACATTTCACTCTTGCTTTTTCTTTTGACAGTGTGCCCCATTACATAAATTGTAGTGTAGCTGTATAAAAATGTTAAAAGCTCTTTCGCCACCAAGCCGGACAAGTGGGCTTTCTCCGGGTACTCCGATTTTCCCAACACAAGACCACACTCTCGCGCAACATCGTGCCAACGAGGATTTTAATATAAGTTGCAATAGCTTGTATCACAATCCTTGTAAAATTAAATATGTTTAAACTAACCCCCTTTGATAAAAGATCCCTGCTACGCGATTGCGCGATGCAAACTCGTCCTGCTCAAATATTAGCAAGCATCAGTCAATATAAACAACAGCAAGGGTATATTATAGCTTCACGTTACTTTCTTGGATTTCATTATATTCATTTTAAATATAGAACAAAGCATTATTTAACGTTTGGTTAGAGCTGATATTATTTTTATTAATGTTCTGTCTACAGTGCCAACGTTCTATTTTGAGAACAAAGGACTGTTGTCTTTACATGTCAATGATAAAAGTCCGGGGTTAGTTTCAATAAAATACCGGTCAGCATACAACATTAAGCGTATTTTGTAGGAGGGGAGAATGGTAACTGTAAAATAAAAGAATGTCTGCCGGTAAATTCAGTTTTTATAGCAGACGGATTTTTTTGTTCTTGACGTTTTGTTAATATTTCTGTTCTATAATGATGGACTGATAATAAAAGAACAGCTGCGACAAATTGTAAGAAAATTCTTAGTTAAGTAATGCTAACGTCAATTGTTTATCACCTCCGGTGTTTTGAATTTACAATGCACATAACTAATGAATGTTTCTCTGCTTCACTCTCTTTTAAGTTTATTTCCGTGTTCCTGGTAATTAAATTAAGCCGATTCCTAATAAAAATACACCCGATTAACTACGAACAGTACATTAACATTATTAGAGTTGAAACGATTACATCAAAGGAAAAGTTGAACAGAATACCTCACTTAGATTTTTAAAAATATAATTTGCAACACAATACATAGCGATTAACTTAAAGGTATTTGTGTGGGATCATAATTGATAAAAAAAATAAAATAAAAATAAAATAAACAAAATCATGCGCGCTCGGTTATTAAAGTGTGTGTGCGCCTTCATTAATGGTACTAGCATTGTTCTCAGTCTCCAGCCTCTTCAGTGTCAAGTCTCTTGTGACCTTTCAAACTTTGGTATCACCTGAAAGGGCACTGGTTGATAATTAAGTGGACTTAGCAAAGTGATTGCAAGATACGATGAGGAATTGAAGTTTTAATTTATACACAAGGGTCTGTATTGGTATTTTGGTTTGCATTTGTTTTCGTTAGTATTTGTAATAGTTTTGAAATGTACTGCACTGATCAACATTTCATTCAATTGTTGTTGTTTTTTGTTTTGTTTTTGTGCAGTTATTTTGCTTGACATATGTATACTTTGTTTTGGAATCGAATTGACAATTATGAGGTGTTCTTTAAGGGTAGTCTCAAAACTAAAAGATGTCGTTTTGCCTTGCAGTTGATAACCAGCATGGAATAATACAGGCATCGGATGAAGTGTAATTTCTTAATCGTAAAGGAATAAGAACAAGGGTATTTTCAGACAGTTCTTCAAGATCTATGGAAGAACATATCGAGCATTTAAAACTGTAATTGTTATGTTTATATATTTATTATGAGTCATAAGTGATAAAGACTTATAACCTATTCCATTTATTATTTAGAAAGTTTTTGTTACTTCGTCTTATAACAAAATTGTTAATATTATGCGTTCAAAAGAAAAGAAAAATCTTGAATCAAAATATCAGTCGTTGTTATTTCTAGAAATGTTCATCCAGCTAATACTAAACCATTGAAACTAAATAGGACCATAAAACATTCTAAGATGATGCTATCAGTGTATATCACGACAATCTATGCTAATATCTGAATATTAGTTGTTCAGGTGGTGGCGTCGATTGACAGGTTTAAGATTTGACTTTAACCTGATACTTTGGATTGAGTGAAAGCCTTGTCCATTCAAACCTTTAACACCTTGAAACGAAAAGTTCATTGGCAAACAACACTAAAATAATCTTACTCCGTCATGTTATAAAGTTATTTGCTATTGTACAATTTTTATTCATGCTATAAAGCCATTGGCGATTATGTTGAATTTTGATGGATGGTTACTCTTTCCATCTGGTAGCACTTGCTGGTATACTAAAATGTTATCTTAGCTACTGTAACGGACTGCGTAGATTTCTATGTGCATCTGTCGAGAATCGAACCAATGACCTCACGCTCTGCATGTTGACACTCATCTGTTATAAAAGCCCTATAGCGAGACAGTATGAGTGCCGCTATATACATGTACATATCAAATACCCGGTTACACTTTTAAAAACGCATAGTGGATAAAGTTATTGTAGTTTATACCTTTGTACTTTATTAGAACTGAAATTGGACCAATACTGGCCAATTTTGCAATCTTTCAATGTTTAGTATAATGTTTTGCTTAATGTTTACGTTAAATATAGTTCAAGATTATATCTTGTGGGTCATAATTGAAAAGTAGACATATTTTTAATGTTATAAACATTAATTTCGAATTCCTATTTAAGTGAATAATTGTTATAACAAAATAGTTGTGATTGCTTGCTATAACGATCGTAAGTAAATAAGGCAATATCGTCAGCAAACGGGAACATATATGGGTGAGGTTGTCTAAATCTATACCTCGAATATCATTAATATCATTGATAAAAAAGAATAAACAATAATGGGAAAAGGGGTTCTCCTTGTTTCACCCCTAAGGATACATCAAAGAAAGTTGAGTAGGACATACTATTAAAATATATCACACAAGATATTTCGGTATATTGATTTTAGCATAAATGTTAGATGTCAAACAACTAATGCTTCTGTTTATGTTGAACTTGGCAAAGTATGTTATACGGCAAGAGCAGAGATTGCAATATTTGTATAAGCTTGTATATTCACATGATAAACTGTTGTCTAGATGTTTTAGATATTGTAGTTCAGTAAATATTAACAGCTCATGGTGTTCTGATGTTAAAAAAATGTTAAATGATTTAGGATTGAACTACCTATGGGATAATATGTCAGTCACTAAGTTAAAGTTGTCAAAAGTTATTGATAGATTATATAATCAGCACATGCAGAAATGGTATGCGACTTTAAATGACTCGTCAAAACTTTGTACTTATAAAGATATAAAAACATGTTTTCATTTTAAGAATATCTCAATAGTGTCACTAACGGTAACCATAGAGTATCTCTTAGTAGAGTGCGATGTTAAGCACACAAGTTAGCTATAGAAGAAGGCAGATTCAAAAAGGATTGAAGATAAATATAATTTTATTCTTGTATGTTGTATTTTACAAAGATATTAGACAAATGTGCTTACCACGATTTTATTGTCATTGACCAAACAAGAAAAAAACTATGTAATTTGATAAGTTCTGAAAATGCAGCATTGTTAAGGAAATTTGTTTATAAATATTGCCACTGAAAAGCACAGAAGTGCTTTTAATTTAGTTAATTATTGCCTATTATTATTTAAAAAAACTAAATTTATATTTGTTCTTGATTTATGCTTTTCTCATGCAAAATTAATGTCAATAATGTTTTATATTGCCACCGTGAATGTATATATATGCATGTTGCTACGAACATGTTAATGTTTATGCCTAATAAATGTTCTATTGTTGTTGTTGTTTGCTATTTGTCATTTTGCAGCAAAATCAGAAAATTTTATCCACAGATCATCGTGAATGACAGTGTCAACTGAATTTTTGTAGTCAATAAAGGTAAAAGTAATTACTTTACTGACAATGGAATGCTGAATTAGTATCCTCATTGGGTACTTTGCAATGTAAAACAACAATTATTTAAATACGACTGTATGCTGCGTAACATTGTCAGGATGCAGATGTTATTGAGCTGAAAAGCTATTATTTAATTGTTTTATAATTCTGAAAGATGCAGTGTAAGCACTTTGTAGAACTGCTTCACCTTCTTGGCAATTACGAGATTTGTCTTTTTTTCTCAAAACGTTTTTACTTAGATCCGGCCATACACTGTCCTCATTTGGTATCCGTGATGACGCCAGTTTGCCGGAACCTCCAATCAGCGTCCATTAGGTGAAATATGGCATATCTGTCAAGCTCAATGTGATACTACTATTTTAAAATAAACTTCGTGAAACATGCATGCCAATCAGTAACAAAGCCCGTTCACATTGCAATATCATGGTATGCATCTCAACTTAAAGCGGCCTGAATTAACATTCCCAACGGAGTTGTTCGCGCGGTTGTTGTACCTGCGCCTCAATGAAATTCGCAGTTGTGCCTGTTGAGGACCGTCACTCGTGTCACACGAAACTATCTTATATTTTAGTTACATTACACTATGATAGTTCAAATTTAGAGTCTTTGCCATGAACTTAACCATTCAATACTGGCCCGAAAATTAAATCGATGAACATGGCTTGGAGCGTGGATTGTGGTGAAATTAAAACCACAACCATGAAATGCCTCCAACCCTCAAAACATTTATTCAGCTTGTAATCGTAGAACGGGCGGTTTAAACAACAATATATTTCAACACTTAAAACATTTGAAGCGCTTAATCATCTTGCTAAAAAGTAGCCGCGTTTAGGAATAGTATGTTATCTCTAGTAATTAAGCACGTTATATATCCCCTCCAGATCTAGCTTTACGCTTTGTTGAGGGACCACTTAATAATTAAAATCGAAAAGTATCGTGGTAGTTCCAAGCTGTGTAGGTTTACTACAACAGACTCGGGATATTTACTTCCCATATTGAGGACTGAGGTTCAAAACTGTGCAGACCTTGCAACAACGTTTTGAAAAAAATATGCAATAAGGCGAAGGCCAACTTTGGCTTTAAGATTTGATTGATTGAGGCTGGAAGGCCCAGAGCCTCGAAATAAATCACCCTATCCGATGATTATAAAAACCGGACCCGATGGCAAGTTGCATTTCAGTACAAGATACTGAAAAGTAAGAATGGTAAAACATTGTCGCAGTTTGATAATATTATCAATGAATACTTTAAAGCCTCGCGCGCCAATATGGTCCCAAACGTTCTGTACACTTATAAATATAATTCTTGACACTGGTATTCTCCCGGATGTATGGCTAATCGGGACAATAAAGCCAATTTTTAAAAACAAGGGTTCTCCTACCGACCCCACAAATTATAGGCCGACTACCATTCTTAGTTGTTAAGGCAAATTATTCACGTCTATCCTTAATGAACGCATCAACACATTCCTCTATAATAATAGCTTATTAAACGAGAACCAAGCCGGATTTCGCGCAAATTATTCAACCTGCGATCATATTCTTACATTGCATTTCCTTATAAGTAAACTAGGCCCAGAAAAAGAAACTGTTTTGCTCATTTATTGATTTTTCTGCCGCATTTGACTCTGTCTGGCTAGTTGGCTTGTGGCATAAGCTAATGCAAACTGGCTTACAAGGTAAAATTCTCACAGTCATAAAAACATGTATAATGATATAAAATCATGCGTTTCCATCAATGGGCATCTGTCTCCTATGTGCCCAAGCTTTTGTGGAGTTCGTCAGGGAGAAAACCTTTCTCCGATTTTATTTTCTATTTACCTAAACGATTTAGACGAATTCCTTAAAAGAATATGTTCTAGTGTTTCTATGAAGTAGATGCTAATGAGACAAGTATGTACATTCAGTTACTTATTCTCTTGTATGCTGATGACACTGTACTCTTTGCAGACAATGAACGTGATTTTCAAAAAAGTCTTAACTGTTTCCAAGATTACTGTTTGCAATGGAAACTAAATATTAACCTCTCAAAGACTAAAATAATTGTCTTTGGTGCCAGAAATCTGAAGAAATTTAACTTTAGCATTGCTAACCAAGCGCTAGAGATAGTCAAGGAATACAAATACCTAGGTGTATATTTCTCGTCCACCGGTAGCTTTTTATACTGCCGTAAATATTTAATATTTTATTGCTAAAAAAGCAATGTATGCTCTATTTCTTAGAATTAATAACCTAGACTTGCCTTTGGACATACAACTGAAGCTTTTTGATTCTACCATTGTCCCGATTCTAATGTACGGATGTGAAAACCTTGATCTGTTGGAGCAACTTCACTGTATTTTTTGCGACGGATTACATATACTAGAAAAAGTACTCCACGTTACATGCTCTGCTCGGAACTGGGTAGATACCCCCTTAACACCATAGTTAAAACCAGAATGATTAGTTACTGGATTAAATCGTTTCATCCCATGACTCGAAAATAAGTTTCTTGTTATATAAAGGCATTTTACATAGTAATAATTCAGTCTGGGCCAGTTACATCAAGTCAATACTTGATTCAACGGGTTATTCATACGTTTGGCTTAAGCAAACAAGACTACCTGTAAAACATGTCAGTAAACTTGTGAAATCTAACCTTGTAGACCAATTTCAGCAAACCTGTTTTGAACAATTTAATCTTTCGTCTAAGGGTAAAATGTATTCTCTGTTTCAGTCTGATATTAAATTTGAGGAGTACCTAATAATTTTACCCAAATCTCTACGTTTTATATTCTTGCATTTCCGCACTAGTAATCATAAATTCCCTATCGAAGTCGGTAGATGGAGACAGATTGCTGTACCACATGTCAATAGAAAGTGTACGTTTTGTGCGAACTACACTATTTACTTACATGTCCATTTTGTAATCCTACCAGAAAACAACAACATAAGTAGTCGTTTTTACTCAAGACCTAATGTCTTACACTTAAGTGAAGTTTTAAATAGTAAGAACCCGCATACCTTAAGGAAAACAGCAATTTTTGTTAAAATCTTAGTTGATCACTATAAACGAATCTGATCATGTATTTTATAGTTTTTCATTTGATATCTCATAACTATATCGAATATATTGTATCCTAATTTAAATAAATGAATTTGTTTTGTCATAAAAAATAATACTATTTAAACTAACCAGATTCCCCTTACTAGAAAATAAAGTCACCCCTCTGATAGGCATACATCAGCTAAAAATTTAACAACAAAAATGGCAATATTTAATACAACTCTTAGGGCGTTAAATCAAATTATGGATAACTTGAAGTGCTGTAACAGATGCTGAGAAAGTGCGAACAAGTCTCAAAGCAGATTTACGTGAAATGGCAATTAAGGAAAGCTTTGAAAATACGAGTTGTAACCCACTGTCATGTTCGGTACAAGTAATTCGTTATGTTTTAATTAATTAATTCACTATCCTTTATCTTGGAGGGACGTATAACGGTGGTCCTGCATGGCAGTGTATATAAATCGGCGCATTTTGCTTTCTGTAACACAACCTTACTAGACTTAAAATCTGACAGCGTCATAAATCAAACTTACATCCTAAACGGGGGTGGGGGCCATAGGTCGTTTATCTCATAGGCCGGTCAATACCAAAAAGAAACAGATGGAGAATGACAACACGGCTCAGTGTTCGATTTATTAACGTCATATGATATCTAGCTCGACAGGAAAACATTTGCTTAACAAATAATATTTCATACATGATATAATATCCACTACCGAATAAGATTACTTATTATTTACATTTAAGTACGTAAAGTCGTAAACACAATATGGCGACAAGAAAAAAACAGTTTACATTGCCAAAATGCATATAAGAAAAAATAAAATAATAGCATAGCCTATTGGCATATACAAAGTATTTTGTGGTAAAGACCATTTGTTATTGTTTGGATGGAGAAAGTTTCGAACCAACAATTAAGAAAGTACGTACTATTCTCTTTACTTAAGTGTAAAACAAGGAGCATTGTTTTCAAAAGTTCAGGAATACAATTGAAACTGAATGGGTTGCATATGCTTCATTTAAGAATATTAGACAGTATGTATTAATCTTATCAACATATACTGAAAAATTCATCCGAGGCGCACATCCTGCCGTGATTAATAAAAATAACCTCCCTAGCAAATTGGGCCTACACATCAATTCTGGCACAGGTACACTCAAGGCTTATACAGTGTGCCATTATATGACAACTTGAACACTACTACTCTCAAGAGTTTATACGTTTGTTTAACAGTCAACCAACCATTTACCATATCAGGTTTACATATTGTTCTTTTCGAAACAAAAAAATAGACAAACGGCACTGTGTTGTTTAGTCTTGAGAGGAAGACCGTTTTTCCACCCCAACTTTGACAGGTCTGACTGGTCGCAGGAACGCCTCGTGAGTGATCACTTCCAATGGTACCTTTACGTAGAATTTAATATTACAAGTATATGGCATATTTATTGCCGTCCGAGTTGCATGAAATTCTGACAATCCCATAGCGGTTCATATTAGCGCAAGTTGAAAGGATTTCATAGATTGCATTCAAACTTGGCTTAACGTTCCTAGCATTATAAAAATATTACTTGAACACAAAAAATCTTGAATTTACATGTGCATATTCTTCCAGGTATAATTATAATTTAGACATTTAACAACAAAACACATGCGCAAGCTTGTGTACATAATGTTCTTATTTAAATGTTGCTATTAGTTAATCTGAAACACATGTTGATTATACCATTTTGAAAACAAACATGTTTATTAAAAAAAATCACAAGAAGAGGCCCAATTTCAATTACTTAAATTCAATTTGCCTGATTATTAGTAGGACTGTTTCAATTTAATACTCTCAGTGATACTGGAAAAACAGCATGGTCAAAAACTACAGAATATTCATAACTGACATTTCATTTCCAATATTACCTCGGTTTCTGGGACCTGGAAGAACTTGACCTTCCTCAAGGTAGCCACCAGGGCAATTTTCAACTCCAGGACAGCAAGCCGCATGCCGATACAATTACGAGGACCATGCCCGAACGGTATGAAGGTAAACGGGTCACGTTTGGCTTTCTCTTCAGGAAGAAACCTTTAAATTGAACAAAGTATATCAAAGTACAAACTTTCTAACATGCATAACACATATTGCTGTCGTACATTGCTAAAGTTTACTTTAATATATATCTCATTCGGAACCCTTTGGTCAATAACATCAAAACTCAGTTTGAAAGGTTCGGTCGATAACTTATCAGCTACATTGTCACTGTCATTGTCGATGTTACGAATTTACTTGTTCACATGTTTCCACGTGTATATAATATGAATCCTTTTGTTTGCAAAAATAGAAAAAGGGAAACGCACAGTATTTAAGTGTATGCACTGTCAATACAAATTTCCACATAAAGCGGATGGTATGTATAATGTATGTTTTACCTTTCCGGTATGAACTTATCGGGTTCCGGATAAAGTTGAGGGTCATGGTGAATCATGTAAATGCTGTACTGGATCAGTGTGTTGGCAGGAAACCAATAGCCATCCAACAACACGTCCTTGTGATGGCTGGTCGCCCTGTTCATCCTAAAACATGAACAAACCCATTCGAAATCAGGCATGTTCTTATTTATTTTTGTAAGAAATAGTTTGTATTGCACATGCAATTACATCGATGGAATGGGGCTCAAATGTCTCGGAACATATTAAGTCGTTATAAACAGGACTCAGCTAAGCTCACTATTGTTTGTTTAGGTTTATAGTTTATGTACTATGTACAAACATGCACAGTTGCTGTTTTAGGATCTGATGCGTCACAAAATGACAGCTTGTATCGTGCGTTGTCTTCAAGTCTGTGCCTCCCGTTTGGAATATATTTGGCCTTAGTTACACGAACCTTTGAACATGATGCTGGTTAAAGTTAAGGCTGATCGACTTGCGCCTGTAGTTACCGCTTTGTTTTAACTTCCTAATATGAGACGGCGGCAGGGATGTTTACCAAGAACTCTGGACTAATAGGGTGCTAGATGGTATGCAAAATAATCAAAATTAGTCATTATTTGGTACCCGAACTCCAATATACTGATTGGTTATGCATGCATTTAGTACAGAAAGTTGGCTGAGTGTGAGTTACATTCTATTTGATATTGTTTTCAAAGGTTGCGAATAGGTGACTCCCCCGATGTCTATCGATATACATTTAATTCGTGATTTCCTTTGTAGGGTAAGTGTGGTGTCCATTTGCAGCTTTTATTAAAAAAATTATTATATGTATATGGTTTCGCGAATCTCATCCTAGATCATATGTTTTGCTACTAACTGTATAGTTTAAACAGATAGATTGTTTTACAAATATAATGATTCTTGACTTTTAAATCCTTGCAAATGTGATATTTGAACCACTTTGCTAGCATTATAAATCATTTGCTCGTAGATATTTCTGTGATATTCTTTTGGAAATGATACTTAAGACACAATCTTGGCAAAAAAAACTTACGCTGCAAGTGGTGGATACATTCTCAATGTCTCGTTGATAACTTGGTCAAGGTAGGGCATATCCTGAATCACGTCATACTTCAGCTCCGAGACATCCTGTTAAAACATATATACAATACATAGAATACCAGCACTGTGTTAATGAACGTGGCTTAACTAGATAAATCAAATTATTTTATTGTCTAGTCCAGTGATTTCACGTGGTACTAATAATTTTAAAATAAAATGTTAAAGGAAAATAAACCTTTATGTGCATATCAGAAAACGAAAACTCAGGTATGAGAGTATTTTTCGGTATTCAAAAAGCATCTTAAGTCATTTCTTAACTTAGCTTCTATAGTCAAATTAAAAGGAAACAAAAAATGTTTATAACATAAATGGATGAATTTTCAGTCAATAACATATAAAAAACCCGGAAATACAGATAGTTTAAGTTATTGTGTCATACAACCAGTGAGATGCTTAATAAAAGAAAGAAAATCTCTTATTCCGGCTCAGGACTATTATCGCCAATTTTTGGCGGTAACATATTACAATTTGATATCATTTTGCCAATATTCTCTATTTGTAAACAAGTATACATGTTCATAAATTTATGGAATTATTGAAAACATTGGAGCATTCTACAATAACGTCTGGTTTGTTAATCACACATTTGAAAGTCTATATACACACATGAAGCGGAACTAGACAGTGACGCTTGAGGACACATAACAAGAGACATGCAATGACCTTTAATAAGACACAAAACATGTAGGTTAAAGAAGCTATTTAGTGGTTTTGGAATATTTATGCAAAGATATTATTCCATATAAATACATTTTCTTGCTCACAAGAACACGTAGTGCTAATGGTGAGCTTTTCCAATAGCCCACCGTTCGGACAATGTGTATCTCTTGTTTTGTGTCTTAAAGGGCTAGCCTTGTGCCTAAAAATATAAACTTCGCTACCGTCTTGGTTACTTTCCCTGTAGTTTCCATTGTATAACTGCTCAAAAATATACGTTAAGTATCATAAAATGAATAACTAAAACATTTAGAAAATTGTGCTTGCAGACGACATCGTTTTGGAATATAAGGAGTATTTTGATTATTCAACTTACTTCAGAGATACAGTTGTCGATTTCGGCGATAAGTTTATCCTGAACGTCAGGGTTTGTCGCCAAGACATACGCCACATACTGCAGAAGGGAGGCGGTGGTTTCGTATCCAGCCACAATCACTATGAACATCTGGCCAGTAAGTTCCTCAACAGACAATCCTGTAATGACCGAGTAAGGTTAACTTGACGACCCCCTCCCACACACACACACACCCCTAAAAACACTCAGAAGGGTCACTTACTTAAATTTTATCTCTATTGCAACGAGTGTGAAGAATGATGGATTAACTTTAGTCACACACGATGTTGCGCGAAGTTCTTGGTCTTATGTTGTCGGGGAAGTGGAGTACCCGAAGAAAACCCATTTTTCCAGAACGGTAACCACAAACCCAACCAAACATACGCCGTGGCCGGGAATCTAGCTTCTGATACCTTTGTGAGAAGCAAATGCGCTAAACACTGCGATTACCATACAACATTTGAAAGCACGAACTATTTGAGCATACAAACGGTTTATAAATGGCACTGCAGGCTTTTTAAAAAGTCTTTTCGATGACGACAATGGTCCACACCTTAAGCTCAATAGTACATACTTGAACAGCATTCTTATTTGAGGTGCAACTCGTTTTCCATGTTACCGACACCGAATAATATACAGGAATGCGAATTAAAGAAATCATCGGATTAATAATTTAAACAGCACAGCAAATCCACCAAAGCAACATGCTATGTTAAGTAAGGCGTATAATTGATGTGTAAACAAAATAAATTCACTTGCGTACTTTTCGTGGTCTTGCTCTCGTTTTCATCATCCTGAAGTTCCGCATTAAGCATCAGTTGGAGTAAATCTACACGGCTTGTCTACAATAAACAGAGAGATTTTCAGCATGATAATTTATTTGGACGTATCTGTTTAACATATTGTATAGGGAGCATGGATACCTCATGCGTTGGATTGGAAATGGAGTTTTCCAACGAAGAGAAAAAACAACATGCATCAGCTGCAAAAGATTTCCAGAACAGCTGTTCTTGTTTTCTGAATATCGTTAAATAACCTTACAGGCTTGATTGTTTTAAGATTTGGTTTTATTTCAGACAATAGAAATAAAATTCACCAACTAAGCAACCAACGTTATATTCCACGAGTGGCATAATGATTGATTAAAAATACTTTTATGCTCAAGGGGTCGGATTTAAACAGCAAAAATTGCAGATATTTTTTATTCCTCAGGCAGTACCCCTTGCATAGACAACTATCGATAGCTCAATTTGTTTAGGTAAGCTATTTCAACTGTCACTTACGTCATTATCTTGTTTTCGTTGTTCAATGATTTTAGCTGAAACGTCACGGAAAAAGTCCATGGAATCTTGCGGGTAGTAAGCACTATACTTAAACAGGTTTGTAATTGGAATCATAATGCGCGGGAACAAAACTGAAATATATAAATGATAAGTACAACCCAGAACAACACGGAATACAACACAAGTAGAATTCAGTACCGTGTTTCAACACGCAACTGACAATTAATAACAGCCCATTTTGTAAAACTATACAGGTAAATAGATATATTTAGTTTTTTTGATTCATTGAAATGGTATTTTCCGTCAATATATACGAATTAAGTTAGTAAAATATGAATATAACAAATAGTTATATGCACTATTTTCTCCTATGCCTTAATCATAACATTTCGTTCTTCAATAAACAAACAGAGATATCGTGCATTAATTGATAAGCACTTATCATACAGTGAAAGTTTTCTTAGTATAAAATTAATACTTATAGGTATTCAAACAAAAAAATTTACGCATGCAAAGTAAAATTGGATTGAAGACTGGCGTAGAGAATATCTTTTTCGCGTGCCAAATAAACGGATCGTCGGGGTTTTTGAAGGCGTTAGTGACAATTCCAAAAGCGTTACTGGCGATCACGTCCATGGTGTAGCAGCCAAAATGTCTGCAATTGATTATGAGTTATCATATCCAGAAAATAAAACCAAATTGAATATAACGAAAAATTAAACATTTAAATAAAGAGGACCTTTAATGATATTAATGTGAATATTCAATGCTGGAACCACGGGTACGACATTTTGATGAAGCCACATCAAGCTAAATTGTGTATATGAATTGGTATCACAAGTACCATTTTCTATAATTATAAGTAATTAAATGGGACTTACACTCTTGGATCTATGACAGCCCTTGAGTCTGCCTTTTCTAGAAGGCCAGCAACGAGCAGTTCAGCGCAGGAATTCATCTGTTTGGTCATCTACACATGCAAAATATTATCGCATCGACTGATTTTCACATATTCCATTTGAATATATAAAAACAGTATGGTCTCTTTAGTGATAATTACTTTTTGTCAACAGGGAATTTCTTGTCAAATTACTATGCAATTATTAAATATACAAAATTGAACAAACATACAAAAATACACAAGCACAAAACTTGGTCATCAACCACGATACGAATCGGACTACCTGTTTCAGTTTTCCGGCACTGAAGCTTGGGGTAATAATGCTTCTCACGCGTTTCCACACCTCATCTTCCATCGTTAACAATGTTTTATCTGCAGGTGGAGGATCGAATGCACCTGGGAAAACCTGAAGGCAAAAGAATGTGAAGAAAGACAAGTTGCATGTCAAATTATGTCGAAAGCAAAATGTGAAAATATTACCATACATATCTGTTCTTTTAATTCTTCAATTTCAATAAAACAGTACGAACGAAATACATTGTTAAATTTAAACTCAATAGCCATCAACATATTGCAAGGCAGATATTGTTTTCTATTAAATAGAATAAAAAGATAACAAAAGTCCTACAATATCGCGAGAAATTGCTGCTGTAGCATATCTCGACCGCTAGAGTAAGACCGCGTCCTCGTTATCAAAAATAAGATTTAATAATGTAATATGAAAAACTGGACTGGAGCATTTGACGGACGTCACAAAATTAAACTCATGCTAAACAAAAACAATCAGAGGTGAGTCTATTGAAGGCATTTGTGCCCTGCTGTTGGTAGTTTATTATTATAGTTAGCACCTTAATACTATTAACCATATCAGTAATTCCCGCGTGCAATATCATCGTGGGCGTAATGTTATGCCGTGAAAACAATGCACAATGTTCAAAATCCATCAACATGGGTAGCATTCTCCGACAACTGATGAAACACTCAGTACAAGATACTATGACCTGTTTTTGACAGACTCGCAAACAGCCTTACAAAACTATTGTATGTGTTATGATATGCTCTGCTCGCCAAGTGATTTTCACCCGAGAGAAAGGGTAAATTAAGACTAGCGAATAAATGCGCATATGCATTTTATTTCTAATACCAATCCGTTATTTGAAAACGTACATATCGGTTTTGGAACTCAACGTGGTCCTTGATCATGATTTTCTTCAGCAACTCAATGTTGGCAACGTTCAAGGCCTTCATTGAGCCTGAGGGTCCTCTACAAAATATAACATAAAATTATATTATTGTGTATGCAAATCAATCTATTTAAGGGAGATTTATTAATTTTTATGTTAGTATGCTTATATTTTAAATTCCAACACAAAAGGGATCAAATAAAATTTCTCAAATCTATAAATATACCATAACACATTGAAATAAGTTATTTAGTCTATTTTTAAAAATGGGCATTCGTACGGAACATCTTGGAGTTAAAAAGAGCTTTAAATGATAAAACCTCACATTTATCGCACCGTGAAACAATTAATATATATAGTAATAAAGATATCAAATCCAGATATGGAGGCGCGAACCATTACAAACACACTTATCACGCACAACAATACATTTTATCTTGTAATATATGTTATTTATGATGTATATTGTACTAATTAATGTATCTAAATACAATTATGAATAGTATAACTAAAGTTGGATGGAACTAAAACAAGAATAAACGATGGTGTAGCACTTTTTATAATCTCTGATACAGCTGATATTTGTTGTATTAATAATGTATTTCAAATATGTTGCATGTTAACAAAAAAAGATTTCTATAACAAAAAATATTCCTTTTCTATAACTCGTTTGAGCCTCTACATTACATTTTTGTTATTATTGACCTCAATATGTTCATGTTGAACATTAATTTTTCGTATTGATGTATCGACTATAAATTGAAAACCAAAACACCTCTGCAATGTATGCCCAATGGCAATGAAAATCATTTGTTGGAGTTACAAGCTTGATGGTACATATAAAAACCATTCACAGGACCAACCAAAAATATATATAAAAAGATCGGCATCTTGAGAAGGATACAGTACGGTTAAGGACAATGATACCAGCAAAGAAACATGCCCCGTTGAAGAATAACTGCGATAATTGCACTTACCCGAAAACATCTCCATACTTTTCAATCCGTTTTCGCTGATGATCGGCACCAGGCTGTAATATTTACATGCACTAATATTTAATGTTGATAATACTGGCTTCACTTGGCAGACAAAAATGCTTGCTTAAACCATGTTGCATTTTATATTTATATTCGCTAACTAAAGATTGTGTGACTAATACTCAATACAAGCCTAGGAAAAAAACGAAATAAAAATCCGCTTACGGCCATGATGTAGGTCAACAAGTTTCCAAATACAGGAACGGGGAAGGGACCTTTTATCTTGTATTTGTGCTTCCATATTAGCATCTGGACCCAATCATATCTGAAAACATAGTTTGTATTTATTGCATTATTGTTCTTTCATTATCATTGGAGTAAAATGTATGAGGATGCAGATGTCAAGTTGATTAATATGGTGAAGCAAATATTCTGGACAACATATATATATATATAGAGAGCTAAAACCCATTATGGTTTGACTTAAATTTTTGTACCGGATTATTGTAAAAGGGAATATCTGGAGGGTAGAATACGCCAAGATTTAAACTCATATATGGCCATATTCTAGTGAACTCTTGTTTCACTGACCGTTCCAAGGTGGTAAATCCAATTATTTAACGGTAAAGCAATTTTGACAAGGGTATGTTGTTGTTGTTGTTTTTTGTGTGTTAAGTATGTAAGTTTGTTTTGGGTGCTTGTGTTTGTGTATGTGAAGTGATTATGTTTATTTCAATAGTTCATTGTAGTTTGGACCATTGCCTTGTAACCCTAATCACAATTTGTTTTTCCACTTCTGGGCTTGTCCATATATTTTTTAATTTTTTAATGCAAAAGCATGTGAATTGATTTCCAATAAGTCAAAAAATCAAACTGACACAAAGTTATCATGTAAAATCAATAGCATTGTTCGACATTTACTTCCGGGGTAACTCGCGCTGACGTAGATGGACATTACTGATAATTACTAACTAAAATATTAAATAATATATCCAATAAAAAGTAAATTAAAATAATAAAAGTAATGATGACAGTTAATTACTCTAGTTTTATACTACAAAGTTACACCCATGAAAAGATTGATGCATATTGATTTAAACACATTTATAAACAATTAATTATTTATATAAATATCTATATTGGTATGACATCTCATAGAAGGCACCTTCGTTTAATGTGAACTGATTATTATATCCTACCGAAACAGTATTTGTTGTCAATCATGCCACCATATATAGATTGAATTCAGTTCTAAGTGGCTGAACAAGATTATGGATTTTACATAGGCATATCTTAATCATCCTTTATATTTGAGCTGACATTCTACATGAAAAAGGTTATGTTACTAAGTGTGATTAACCAACCTGATTGGACAGAAATGAATTCATATTAAGATGTTGTCCCATATAAATGATTAATTTGGTAGTTCGATTCTAGTCTATAAATGTGTCTTTTTCTTCTCAAATGTCAACCGGAAAAACTCTCGATCATCGTTTTATAAAATCTAAATATATGTAAATGTATGTGATCAAATTGTCTCAATTTTCAGTAATAACAAAACAACTACTTACAGAATGGAAAACAGAAACAGTATAAGTAAGGTTTTTATAATATTCCAAACGGTATTGAACGCAAAAATCTCCATTCCGTCTTTTATTTCGGCAAAGTTTCAAGGGCAGTCATTATCTAGATCGTGTTTGTTTTGATAGCGGTGAGAGGCGTAATCATAACTAGGGGAAGTAAGCATGGAAAATTGTGTTTGATAAACACTGTACGGGTACGCTCAATTATCAGATAGCATGTGACACCAAGAGTTTAAATTTTTAAGTGGCGATGCATTTCTCTTTTACTTCGCTAGAGTATGTCTGACTGTTTATTTTAATATGAGAGATGCTGATGTATTAACATTGTCAACAGCCAGCTGTGTGTTTTTCTTTTCTGAAAGATTATTCTGCGAACTTGCCTTTTATAGTATTGTTCACATGTGTATTTCCTTTGTTATGAGTATGCATGTTTAGATAATAATAAAATAAAGCAGACATGACCTGGACTTTGTACAACGACACATCCGAGTAAATAACAAAACCGTAACATAACATTAACCTAATCACTCAATATTTCAACAACATCATGTGGCTTTTCGGGCTTTAATACTTTATCTCAACTGAAATACTTGGCTGTAGTGTTTGAAAATCGGACTCCATTTGCTATAGATACTCGAATCGAATCGGACCAAGCATTTCGATTGACTATCGGACCACAATAATCGAAAGCTCATAATATTATTTGGGAATACATTGTTTCAACATGATTATTTAAATGGTTTAACATAGAGTCAGTAAGTGTGAGACTATAGTCATGCTTATTGGAGCAGTTAATAAATGGCCATGCACTTATAATGACTTTAATAACTTCACCACTAACGAACATAACAACAAAACACATTTATCAGATGCAAAATGATTAACACCTCATCCAGTACTTATAAGTCACCGCATTAGAAAAATATACGTTAATACCAGAAGTGACATTAGCGACATCGATGTTGGACAACCACTATCGATTGTCGCCGACATGACATTACCAGCGACGATTTATCGATGGTACTCGATAATCGTTTCATCATTACTTGGCTGTTCCGTTTTACGGTTTTGTAATGTTCATGTTCTTAAATTATAAAACGTAATGTGACTGACACATTAAAAACTATAAACAAAACAGCATTAAAATAAAAAAAAAATACTGGATGCATGTGCTTTCATTAAATGTTCAAGTTAATTATTTAAAAAACAAACAAGGTAGCATTTATTACAAACAATAATATACCATGCTAACTATGATATTTGACAATGACCGCATACACTTAAACCACAATCCATGATTCATAAGCAATTGCGACAGCACTGCTTTTTGCGCACAGCGTCACGTGACCATGCAACTTTTCAAAAGTGGTTGTTACTGTCTATTTCAAAAGAATTTAACCGACCCAAAACGTTCTATCATGAGGTGTATTATTTCGTCCGTTAAAATAATTTAGAATCCGCTCTCCTTTCACTCTCCTCGGTGATATATTGAGATCAGTATGAAATAAAAAGTGTTCGATTGGATATTTTCACTGAAAAACTAAGAAATGAAAATAACAACTTAAAGAACTACATTAAAAATCAAGTGTAGGACCCTCCCTTTGATAAATACTGAGTATCACACTTTTGAAACTGAAAATTATGTCTAAAATAATAATTTGATATAATTTTAAAATATTGCATATGTTTGAATATAGATATTCCTGGAAAAAAATACTGTTTATTAGGGAATTTGTAATATTTCTTTTCGAGAAAACAACAGCTGAAAACGAATACTCGCACATAAATTCGATTTTATATCACATTTATTTTTATTTTTATTAGTCGGCGCCGACTATATTTGATATTACTTTAGAACTAATCCAACTAAGGGACTAGTTCATAAATTGCAGAACAATGCTTTAAATCGTTTCCACATTGCATGATAAAATGTGAAGTTTAGTATGTTTTATAATAACTTTACTCTTTAAATGGTAATGGTACCTTAAATTATAAAAGCCCTGCTTATCATTTTGAAAAGTTTGATTTTAAATACCAAATCAATCATAACAACTCGGTCTTCTCCAGCAAGCTTCGAGATAGATACTGGCCGAGGTGTTCCGATTGATACCAACTTCCCCCCAAATAGATGAATGTTATATTACAATATCCTTTATGTTTCTAAACCTCCTACGCAGTAACCTCCCTTGGCCACAGCAAAAGGGCGAGTTTAATTGTTTGTCTTGAAAATGTCATTCAAAAGAATGAACTCTAAATAATTCCCTCTTAATGTATAGTATTTTTTATCCCCGTTCTATTTACTCATAAGAGTAAAATGTGTTACCATAACATATACAATATATAAAGCCAGGAATTCACATTACATGCTGGTTCATTCTATTGAAATCCATGTTTTAGACCATTGACTTTATTTACCAAAGAAACGTGTGTATAATTTTCGTATAATTTAGTATGTACCGTAGGATAAGCTTGGAAAAAAACAGAGTCTATAATTCCGGACTTAAACTATTGTAACAATATTATCAACCATAATGTCCATCGAACATATGTATACCCAACATATTATCATTGAAATAATAACCATTTTTTGGTTATCTACAGGCACGTTTTTCTTCTAATTTTATTGCGCCGACTTGATGCTATGCATCCTTTATTTTCTTGTAAACTGTCTGATTTCCTGGTAGATCCACTTGAAATGCCAACAATGAAACGTGCTCTTCACTCTTTACCAAGAAACGACCAATCTAAAAGCGGACAATCATCAGACTTACATTTGAGAGTAAAACTAGAAAACTTGCTAAACTTGTTTTTACTCCATTGTTAATGCACCTAAGTTTAATTTACATGTTCATCTTTAAATTTTATTCAGTGAATGGCGATCAGTGTTATTTGGCTTTATTTATTCGTGTGTTGTTCACGCTAATTTGTTTTGTACATTACCTTTTATTCTTTATTACATAAATGCATTACTCAAATTTATGCATACAGGTTTGAATGGCGCACAATATAGGCTGATGCATAAATGTTGTGTGTGTTTTTGTTTTAATTTTAATTCATTATTAAGTTAAACTCATTTGACTTTTGTAATCGAAACAAAAAAACACAAATATGATAAAGGTACAGATAAAAAATAATATCGATATTTTAAACTGGGAATGTGTGACCATGTGGCTATTAATTAAAAAATCCCGTTTATATACAAATATTATTGTTTATGTAAAAAAGCCTGTTCAGCAAGTTTTGAAAAACAACAACAACAACAACAACAAAACATTCAGCCTTTAAATCTGTACAGATGGAAAACAGTCAATAGTCTGGTATAGTATAACCATGCTGTGATTTACTGCCGAAGTCACCTCCAAATCGGTGTTATGTTTCCTTTAATATAACCCTTTAGTTTTCGTTTCAATTTTTATACGTGTAAAATATTTCCAAGTGAAACAAAGTTGGATTTTAAGTTCTATTCCATAAATTGCAGGTGTAAGAGCTCTTCGAAAATAGCCATCAAACGAATCATGGGAAACACGCCCCCCCCCCGCCATCCCCGGACTACCCCCGGACCTGTGTGCCGTGGTTACAATTGACAGGTGTAAAACACTACTGAAACATAGACATCAGGATCATGACATAAATCAAAACCAGCGTACTACAAGCTCAAGCCAACGCCCATTTGTTCCTTTTTTATTTGAAAACGGCATAACCAAACAAGCATTAAGGCAAGGGTTATGAACCTTGCTACATAGTCGTATGTGCTCATTGTCTATGTATTCTTCGCGCAATTTGAATATCTAGAACGTTCTTTAGATTATAACCAATGAACGTGCTTTGGCCGACGACGATACACTCATGGTCTATGAAAATAACTTCTCTTCAAATATCAAACGTAAAGGAGGCCGTTACCCCATTTTGAGTTCGCGGTATTCAATGTGTGTAAAGGACTACTTCCTATCGTTTAGCATTATTCATAAGGCATGATTCGGGTAGGAGATTATAAGTATCTTCCATGGCTGAGAGTGTAAGATAGATTCAGTCCGACCCGAGCGTAGGGTGTTTTGTGGAAAACAACCTGCGCGAGGGTCGGGATGAACCTATCTTACACGAACGGCTATGGTAGATGCTTTTTCTCCCACCTCAGTTAAACAAAATTTAGTAAAAATGTTGATTTTTTTGCTGAAACTCTTTTGTGCTTAGTGAAAATAATTGCGTATGGATATGCGATCATTCGTGGTTGTCATGGATATGCGCGCAGTGTTTCAGATTAAGGTAATAGTCAAATCGGTCTTTAAATAGTTGTAAGGAAACTGAAGCATTATTTCTTGAAAGGTGCGTGCAAACTGTTTTATGGTGACATTTGATGCGAGAAATAATTAATTAGCGTTCTAAATATTGCCACAAGACAAAGCTTCCATGATGCTACAGACGATAGTCTTCATCAAGGCAGGTAATTACAATGTGTCTACCATTAAGAAGGAGTTCCATACGGACATTTTATCTTCGCCCGTGGGCATGATAAGAATTTCTAGCATGGTTAAATTATTGGATCTACTTATCTGAGGAGGGAGAAAAATGACTGTGCATTTGGCAAAGGAGGGGAACAGGGTCAGGGTGTCTATAAATGTTCGGAATTTTTCAATGCTGATGGTTATTAATATATAAAGAATATATGGATACATATAGACGAACAGCCAATGAAAACCACATAGAAACAGTGTAGTAAAATTCTGATCTTAACTTAATACAAACCAATTATAACATTAAGACCATGATTATAATAAATCGATATTTTTCTTTTTCGAATATGAGATGATATGTCATTGGTGTTTACCCTGTGCCATTAAACGGGGTTTATGTTTAAACTTTTGGCTACTGAGCTTGTTTCTGTAGTTTTTCACATAAAAAGTGATCTATAAATCGCATGATAGAATACCAGTGTAAAAATAGAGGCCTGTCATCAACAAATGTCTAAAATTTACAATAACTCGCAAAATAAAATAATCGTAACTTTATTATTACTGAATGGAAAAATATGAAACAAGTTTTAAAACCTATCATTTGATTAAAACATAATCATGTCATATACCACATCCGGTATATATTAAAATTGAATGTTATTGATGTATGATTTTATATGACAGTGTGTATTTATTTTTGCTGTGGAGATACAAACTACATTATCAATAAATGATTAAATGTTTTTTTGTATATTTCTTCCTTTTAAATCATAGTGCGTGCTGGAAATTATACGTAAAGACAACTCAGTTTTGTTTAATGTAATTTCGGAAATAAAGCAACTTTCATAAAGCGTCCTTTTTTGTTCGTATCGTTTTCAAAGAAAAATACCGAAACATTATCATAGCCATTACACGTTTAACTATGGTTTGACGTAATTCAGTTATAATAATTGCGGATCAAGTTTGATAATATCGCTGCTATGATCACCCAACAGGCATCAGTGCCAGCTCCCAGCTATCAGTGACATTAAACAGGCATTATTGACATTGCACGGTTTTGATAATAAACTAATAGTTAATAAGCATTTCTCCTGGAAAAAAAATCATTATGACATTGGACCGAATTTATTGTTATATACAGGAAACACCGCTCCAATAGTTACTTAATGTATACGTACCCTGTGTGCACTTTTGCTGTTGTTTGTCCATTTGGTTGTAACATTTTGAAAATCGTACCTTGGCAATCACCTTACATGTACAAACTATGTGTACCATTACATTCCGTATAAATGCAATTCCAAGCCTACTTAAATGTGTGCACTAACTTGAGGTGACGTTGCTACTTCAGAGCATATGTGAAATAAAGTTGGTACGTACATCCATCATACACCATAAGTCGCCTTTGGAACCGTCTTCATGTCACTGGGTCTACATTATACAGTCCGAGGAGAAGCCTATGTGGACAATTATAAGGAGATGTCATTCGCATCAAGTCTGACGATGGCTTTCTTGAAGCAGCCATGGAACAATATCGGTGTTGTTTTTGTTGTCGGTTTTACTGAGGAGTAACATGAGCATGCTACAGGATAACACGGGCCACCTGTTGTGTAAAGTCTGCGGTCCGATTTATCCTCATCCTTTGTACGCCCAACCTGGATTTCCTTTGCTGCGTCTCGTGCTTTAGGGTGCTATACGCAATACCATCATGAACTTCAGTAAACTAAAAGGTGTCGACGTGAAACTGGTGAAATTCAAGACCGCTCGACACCAAGTGGAAAGCAAGTTTAAACCATATGCACTGTCGAAGAGGTATTGGAGAAGATAAAGCATTAGTGAAGCACATATAAATGGTTTTAATGTCGCTTTGCTCGATGATAAGCTTGTGATATATGGGTAGGCAAAGCCCGGCCTTAGTTTTTTTTCTTTCACGAACCCATCACGTGTGCAATTTGCAGCCTTTAATAATGTGCCATGAGCAATGTCCAGGTTGCGGCCAGATATTTGTGGTACACATTTGACCCAGCTCCAAAGGCTTTTGAGTGCCTTTCTGTACCAATAGTGCTGCGGGGCGACCGGGCAGTAGAACTTGCACAAGGGCTGGCCAATTGACTCTTCTGAGACCGTCAACACGTTTAAAGCCTCAGCATACCTTGATGTGTAGCAATCTGGAGTAAGATTTTTTAAACAGATTTTCCAAAAATAGTGTGCTTTATATAAAAAAGTGTTCGTAATTTTATTATAATTTATGTGTATAATTACGTTGCGTTGTTAAATGATTTTTGTTTATACTTTCCTTATCGTGTTAAAATAATATGCTGCAAATGTTTATGCTATAAACTCTTTTTTTCTATACTTTTTATTGTTAAATTTTATCATTTTAACCAATATATATGCAAAAAGCTACAGAAACATGCTCAGTAGCAAAAAGTTTAAACATAAACCCGGTTTAGTGGCAATGGGCAAACGCCAAAGACATAGAACACAAAATAACATAGAACAGCACAAAACTTTACAAACAGCACAGTGCATAAATACTATATATATATATATATATATATATATATATATATATATATATATATATATATATATATATATATATATATATATATATATAATTGGTATGTTTATCAAGAATTGTTAGGTACCGCCTTGGAACGGTCAGTAAAATGTAAATTTACTGGGAGTTTAAACCAGATTATGTGCACAAACCTCACTCTTATGCCAACAATTCTTAATAAAGATAAAACGCAAAAGGTAAATCTTATCAAAGTATGCATTAACTTGAGGAAACTTATCAATAAAACAAATAATAATAAAACATGAAAAGGTAAACCCCAAGTACTTCAATAGTTAGAGATCCCAACTCTATCTGCAGACGGAGGGAAACAATTCAGAGCACCTAATGCAAATACTTTTCAAACTTACCCGATTTCGCGGTAGAGTCCAGTTTTATGCAAATTTCTCAACCAACATATAAACGATCCATTTTTAAATAAGTGACATGGAAAGAAGAGTCAATTACCTTTAAAATGGTGTGCGATATGTTGGTATAACTATAGTGTCTTTAGACAAACAAGCATAATTCAATGTCCAATTCTCGTGTTTTTCTTTAGTCGGAAAGAGTATAGCAAATTCAAATCTTCAATTTTCCCCCTGTAAACAGTACTAAACACAGACCTATTGAAGTTATTTTATGCTTCAGTGTACTGATAAATTAATTATGTTTGTATGTGTGTGTAAATACTTTTAATATGTTTGTATGTTTGTATGTATGTTTGTTTATTTTATTGTACCAATTAAATTATACTAATCAAATATTGTGTGGTTCTGACCATTTGTATGAGAATGAAAACTTCTGGCAATGTTAAATGGACTGCTGCCGTCTGGAAACTTGTAACTAAGGGTTCAATTTGGTTAACATTCGCGATACAAATAGTATAAAAAGTAATTAAGGTTTAGAGCAAAAATGACCACTTTTTTGACACCCCGGATCCCATAAGTTCAGCTGGTACGGATACAGATATCAAAAAAGGGCTTTCAGATTTGAATTCACCGTGGAAACCAACAACTGAATAACCAAAAAGATGAACAACTTATCACTATAAATGATATTAATAGTCGGTATTGTATGTAGAAAAATAACTCAACCCCAAAATGGGTTAAAGGGCCCCTTTAATATGCGTTCAACATCGTTTAAACTTTTCATTACTCTTTTAATATTTATGATATCGAAAAACGGTTTTCAGATTCTTGCTCAGTGCATAACTTACCACTATAAATGATATTAATAGTCGGTATTGTATGTAGTAAGAAAATTCAACTCCAAAATGGGTTTAAGGTCCCTTTAATTTGCTTTAACCTTAATAACTTTCTTAATATTTTAGATATCGAAAAACGGTTTTCATTGTATTGGCCGGAACGGGTATCGTTGTATTGGCTGACACGGGTAACACATGGCTCCAATCCTTGTATTGGCTGAAACGGGTAACACATGGCTCCAATCGTTGTATTGGCCGGCACGGTTATCGTTGTATTGGCTGACACGGGTAACACATGGTTCCAATCCTTGTATTGGCTGACACGGGTAACACATGGCTCCAATCGTTGTATTGGCTGACACGAGTAACACATGGCTCCAATCGTTGTATTGGCTGACACGAGTAACACATGGCTCCAAACGTTGTATTGGCTGACACGAGTAACACATGGCTCCAATCGTTGTATTGGCTGACACGAGTAACACATGGCTCCAAACGTTGTATTGGCTGACACGAGTAACACATGGCTCCAATCGTTGTTTTGGCTGACACGGGTAACACATGGCTCCAATCGTTGTATTGGCTGACACGAGTAACACATGGCTCTAAACGTTGTATTGCTGACACGGGTAACACATGGCTCTAAATGTTGTATTGCTGGCACGGGTAACACATGGCTCTAAACGTTGTATTGCTGGCACGGGTAACACATGGCTCCAATCATTGTATTGCTGGCACGTGTAACACATGGCTCTAAACGTTGTATTGCTGGCACGGGTAACACATGGCTCCAATCGTTGTATTGCTGACACGGGTAACACATGGCTCTAAACGTTGTATTGCTGGCACGGGTAACACATGGCTCCAATCATTGTATTGCTGGCACGGGTAACACATGGCTCTAAACGTTGTATTGCTGGCACGGGTAACACATGGCTCCAATCGTTGTATTGCTGACACGGGTAACACATGGCTCTAAACGTTGTATTGCTGGCACGGGTAACACATGGCTCTTAAGGTTGTATTGCTGACACGGGTAACACATGGCTGACACGAGTAACATATGGCTCCAATCGTTGTATTGGCTGACACGAGTAACACATGGCTCCAAACGTTGTATTGGCTGACACGAGTTACACATGGCTCCAATCGTTGTATTGGCTGACACGGGTAACACATGGCTCCAATCGTTGTATTGGCTGACACGAGTAACACATGGCTCTAAACGTTGTATTGGCTGACACGAGTAACACATGGCTCCAATCGTTGTATTGGCTGGCACGGGTAACACATGGCTCTAAATGTTGTATTGCTGGCACGGGTAACACATGGCTCTAAATGTTGTATTGCTGGCGCGGATAAAAGATGGTTTTGTATTGGCTGGTTGTTTTCTTTTGAATTTACTTGCAAATGCGTTGTTTCCGAAAACTGTTTCGTTCTTAGCTAGAAAATAGAATGAATAACATTAATAATAACACTGTGATGCGAACAACTTCCGGCTTTTTAGCGACATTAACAGGTGTTTGCGGTCAAATAGAGACGTCTGTGGTCTCATTGACAAAACATTAATTGGTGTGTCCTGGAAATCGTTCTTTTTTAGGGGGCAAAATGACAGTACATTTCCACATGGCCCATGAATGTAGAGCATGGCCAGTGTATGTCTGAATTGGTTCAAGATCTCAAAATGTCATTAGTTCACACCCTAGGTATGACTTGCAAAGATGAGCTCGGTCAAAATGTCACACTCTATTGCAACTCGCCTTGCTTCATCCCTTTTTCATCAGTTTTTCCATGCGATGACGTCTTCAGTTACACAACACATACTCATACTTAATACTCGAGAACATGGCGTTCTCGTGTAAACAAAATATGTTGGAACAACATACAATACATATTAAATAAAATAGGATTTTGAATTTTGATTCCATTCTTTGTGAAAAAGAATACTTATTGGGAGTGTGAATAGCTCCTAATATCGACCTCGTTTTCAACCGAAAAAACGACAAGCACTTCAACGTCGATTGGTGTCGAACATCTGCGATAGTCGATCAGAATCATATATAATCGATTCCCATAGAACGTTATTATTCCAATTACAAACTGATTATATATGATACAGGAATATAGTTTTACTCTCCCTCCCCCTCCCCTCCACCAAAAAAATCCAAAAAATCTATGTCGTTCAATATATTGGGCCATTTATTTTACAACACTTTCACGTGTTTCCGATTTCCGATTACGGTTTACTATTTCGATTTGTTTATCGATTATGAATTTTCTTCGAGTATGCAACACTACCATCGTCTAGAAAGAAATTATATCACCCATTCAATACAGTGAGCAAGAACAACATCGGTCAGAATGTTAAAAAAAGTCACACACAAATTACTGACTATCCCTCCTATTGTTCTAATCATGTTATGATGTACGTAATTGGAATCGCCTCCTTGACGTCAATGTGCAAGATTCTGCCCAGTAATTATATTGTAATTGTGTTACACCATTTTAGAGTAAACCAAAGAGGTGCCAATTCGCTGTTTCTTCCCCTGCCTTTATGATTCCTACATGAAAGTTCCTCCGTTTTCTCCTAGAATGTCCGTTATATCGGGATTTACGAACATTACATATCAAACGATACTACTGGCGCAATTCAAGCATCTAACAATTCATCGAACTTACCTAGAATGAAAAATTAAATATAAAACACGAACACAATGCTGTTCAGTTAAAAAAAAGTTTTGAAAGTCGTTTTGAAAAATAAATTCTATAGACTTTTCTCCACAAAGGTATTATAATGGATCAGCATTTAAGAAATTAACAAATGGTTGTAATTTAGGTATACTGACTAGTGTTTATAATATATTATTATTGTTCATCGTAGCTATGCATGATTTTATTAAATACATTTATGTTTAGAGTAATGCTTAATGTGTATGCAAATGATTTATTACACGTTTATAACTACCTACAGGTAATCATGTTATTTGTTTAATTATGCCTCATTCATTCTTCTTCTTCTTTTTCTTCTTTTTCTTCTTCTTCTTCTTCTTCTTCTTCTTCTTCTTCTTCTTCTTCTTCTTCTTCTTCTTCTTCTTCTTCTTCTTCTGTTACATGACACTATTGGGCCGTTTGTTCAAAACTTTGCTCAAGTTAACCACGTGATTAACGACATCCTTATTAACTTTTTAGCGTGAAATATTTGATGTGCGCACATATTTAAATATAAAGCTAATATATCTTTCAAATAGTGTTAGAAAAACAACAGACTTCCAGAGCAGTAATTATTGAAAAGTTAACAACGTTGTTAACTTCAACACTCTAGACGCAAAGTGGTCCCATTGTTCTCTAAAGCTATATTTATATACAACTTTGTGCACGAATATGTCAAGAATTCGGTGGTGTCAAAAAACGCAATGTAATAGTGATAAGTCGAGTATAGTTACAAAAATATTGACATACTTTACAGTATGAAAATGATAATAAGATATTTATATTTGTCATTCTATTTTTGCTCTTCACAGATAAAATCATGAACAAATATTTTGACAAATGTATTTTCAGTGGTGTGCAAACTCCTTCGTCTCAATGATCTGACGTTTATAAAGTACATTCAGAAGCTCAGAAGCACTTTAAGGCAGTGTCTTACCCCCCCCCCCCCCACGTCTTTTGTGATATGCTTTGCATGTAGATTTATGATGTGGGTATATAATAACTATGGCACATGGGTGATAAGCTTTAGTCACTGAACCCGTAACCCGACCCCATGGATCGGACAAGATATAGACGCTGGACCCACATCCCGACCCCATGGATCGGATAAGACATAGACACTGGACTCACAGCCCGACCCCATGGATCGGATAAGATATAGATACTGTTAAGATAACGACACTGGACTCATAGCCCGACCCCATGGATCGGATAAGATATAGACACTGGACCCACAACCCGACCCCATGGATCGGATAAGATATAGACACTGGACCCACAACCCGACCCCATGGATCGGATAAGATATAGATACTGGACCCACAACCCGACCCCATGGATCGGATAAGATATAGACACTGGGCCCACAACACAACCCAATGGATCGGATAAGATATAGACACTGCACCCACAACCCGATCCCATGGATCGGATAAGATATAGACACTGGACCCACAACCCGACCCCATGGATCGGATAAGATATAGACACTGGTCCCACAACCCGACCCAATGGATCGGATAAGATATAGACACGGGATCCACAGCACGACCCCATGGATCGGATAAGATATAGACACTGGACCCACAACCCGACCCCATGGATCGGATAAGATATAGACACTGGACCCACAACCCGACCCAATGGATCGGATAAGATATAGACACTGTTAAGATAAAGACACTGGACTCACAGCCCGACCCAATGGATCGGATAAGATATAGACACTGGACCCACAACCCGACCCCGTGGATAAGATATAGATACTGGACCCACAGCTCGACCCCATGGATCGGATAAGATATAGACACTGTTAAGATATAGACACTGGACCCACAACCCGACCCCATGGATCGGATAAGATATAGACACTGGACCCACAACCCGACCCCATGGATCGGATAAGATATAGACACTGGACCCACAACCCGACCCCATGGATCGGATAAGATATAGACACTGGACCCACAACCCGACCCCATGGATCGGATAAGATATAGACACTGGTCCCACAACTTGACCCAATGGATCGAATAAGATACATACACTGGACCCACAACCCGACCCCATGGAACGGATACGATATAGACACTGGACCCACAACCCGACCCCATGGATCGGATAAGATGTAGACACTGGACCCACAACCCGACCCCATGGATCGAATAAAATATATAGACACTGGACCCACAGCTCCACCACATGTATCGGATAAGATATAGACACTGTTAAGATATAGACACTGGACCCACAACCCGACCCCATGGATAAGATATAGACACTGGACCCACAATCAGACCCCATGGATCGGATAAGATATAGACACTGGACCCACAACACGACCCCATTGATCAGATTAGCTTTAGTCACTGAACCCGCAACCCTAACCCATGGGTGATAGGTTATAGTTACTGGTCCCACAACCCGACCCAATGGATCGGATAAGATATAGACACTTGAACCACAACCCGACCCGATTGATCGGATAAGCTTAAGTCACTGAACCCACAACCCTAACCCATGGGAGATAGGTTATAGTTACTTGTCCCACAACCCGACCCTATGGATCGGGTTAAATATAGACACTGGACCCACAACCCGACCCCATTGATCGGATAAGCTTTAGTCACTGACCCCACAACCCTAACCCATGGGTGATAGGTTATAGTTACTGGTCCCACAACCCGACCCAATGGATCGGATAAGATAAAGACACTGGACCCACAACCCGACCCAATGATCGGATAAGCTTTAGTCACTGAACCCGCAACCCTAACCCATGGGTGATAGGTTATAGTTACTGGTCCCACAACACGACCCAATGGATCTGATAAGATATAGACACTGGACCCACAACCCGACCCCATTGATCGGATAAGCTTAAGTCACTGAACCCGCAACCCTAACCCATGGGTGATAGGTTATAGTCACTGGTCCAACATCCAGACCCAATGGATCGGATAAGATATAGACACTGGACCCACAACCCGACCCGATTGATCGGATAAGCTTTAGTCACTGAACCCGCAACCCTAACCCATGGGTGATAGGTTATAGTTACTGGTCCCACAACCCGACCCAATGGATCGGATAAAATATAGACACTGGACCCACAACCAGACCCCATTGATCGGATAAGCTTTAGTCACTGAACCCGCAACCCTAACCCATGGGTGATAGGTTATAGTTACTGGTCCCACAACCCGATCCAATGGATCGGATAAGATATAGACACTGGACCCACAACCCGACCCCATTGATCGGATAAGATATAGACACTGGACCCACAACCAGACCCCATAGATCGGATAAGATTTAGTCACTGAACCCGCAACCCGACCCCTTGGGTGATAGGTTATAGTTACTGGTCCCACAACCCGACCAAATGGATCGGATAAGATATAGACACTGGAACCACAACCCGACCCCATGGATCGGATAAGGTATAGACACTGGACCCACAACCCGACCCCATGGATCGGATAAGATTTAGTCACTGAACCCGCAACCCGACCCCTTGGGTGATAGGTTATAGTTACTGGTCCCACAACCCGACCTAATGGATCGGATAAGATATAGACACTGGACCCACAAACCGACCCCATGGATCGGATAAGATATATACACTGGACCCACAACCCGACCCCATGGAACGGATAAGATATAGACACTGGACCCACAACCCGACCCAATGGATCGGATAAGATATAGACACTGGACCCACAACCAGACCCCATTGATCACATAAGATTCAGTCACTGAACCCACAAACCGACCCCTTGGGTGATAGGCTATAGTTACTGGTCCCATAACCCGACCCAATGGATCGGATAAGATATAGACAATGGACCCACAACCCGACCCCATGGATCGGATAAGATATAGACACTGGACCCACAACCAGACCCCATTGATCGGATAAGCTTTAGTCACTGAACCCGCAACCCGACCCCTTGGGTGATAGGTTATAGTTACCGGTCCCACAACCCGACCCATGGGTGATAGGTTTTTGCCACTGGACCAGCAACCCGAACCCACTAGTGATAAGTTAAAGCCACTGGACCCACCACCCGAACCCATGTGTGATAGGTTATAGTTACTGGTCCCACAACCCGACCCATGGGTGATAGGTTATAGCCACTGGACCCGCACCATGTACCCATGGGTGATAAGCTATAGCCACTGTTCCCACAACCTGAACCCATGGATGATAAGTTATAGCCACTTGACCCTCCACCCGACCCATGGGTGATAAGTTATAGTCACTGCACCCACCACCCGACCCAATGGGTGATAAGTTATAGACACTGGTACCATAACCCGACCCAATGGGTGATAAGTTATAGTCACTGGACCCACCACCCGACCCAATTGGTGATAAGTTATAGTCACTGCACCCACCACCCGAACCAATGGGTGATAAGTTATAGACACTGGTCCCATAACCCGACCCAATGGGTGTTAAGTTATAGTCACTGGACCCACAACCCAACCCACGGGTTATAAGTTATAGTCACTGCACCCACCACCCGACCCAATGGGTGATAAGTTATAGACACTGGTACCATAACCCGACCCAATGGGTGATAAGTTATAGTCACTGGACCCACCACCCGACCCAATTGGTGATAAGTTATAGTCACTGCACCAACCACCCGAACCAATGGGTGATAAGTTATAGACACTGGTCCCATAACCCGACCCAATGGGTGTTAAGTTATAGTCACTGGACCCACAACCCAACCCACGGGTTATAAGTTATAGTCACTGCACCCACAACCCGAGCCTATGGGTGAAAGGTTATAGTCACTGCACCCACCACCAGACCCCATGAGCTATGCTGCCTCTTGATCGACTCAGGTGTCTTAACTTATGATTGCCGAGCTAGACTGCCTCTTGATCGACTCAGGTGCCTTAACTTATGATTGCCGAGCTATGCTGCCTTTTGATCGACTCAGGTGCCTTAACTTATGATTGTCGAGCTATGCTGCCTCTTGATGGACTCAGGTGCCTTAACTTATGATTGCCGAGCTAGACTGCCTCTTGATGGACTCATGTGCCTTAACTTATGATTGCCGAGCTATGCTGCCTCTTGATCGACTCAGGTGCCTTAACTTATGATTGCCCAGCTAGGCTACCTCTTGATCGACTCAGGTGTCTTAGCTTATGATTGCCGAGCTAGACTGCCTCTTGATGGACTCAGGTGCCTTAACTTATGATTGCCGAGCTATGCTGCCTCTTGATCGACTCGGGTGCCTTAACTTATGATTGCCGAGCTATGCTGCCTCTCAGTGATCGACTCAGGTGCCTTAACTTATGATTGCCGAGCAATGCTGCTTCTTGATCGACTCAGGTGTCTTAACTTATGATTGCCAAGTTAGGCTGCCTCTTGATCGACTCAGGTGTCTTAACTTATGATTGCCGAGCTATGCTGCCTCTCGATTGACTCTGGTGCCATAACTTATGGTTGCTGAACTAGACTGCCTCTTGATGGACTCATGTGCCTTAACTTATGACTGCCGAGCTATGCTGCTTCTTGATCCACTCAGGTGTCTTAACTTATGATTGCCGAGTTAGGCTGCCTCTTGATCGACTCAGGTGTCTTAACTTATGATTGCCGAGCTATGCTGCCTCTCGATTGACTCTGGTGCCATAACTTATGGTTGCTGAACTAGACTGCCTCTTGATGGACTCATGTGCCTTAACTTATGACTGCCGAGCTATGCTGCCTCTTAATCGACTCAGGTGCCTAAACTTGCGATTGCCGAGCTAGACTGCCTCTTGATGGACTCATGTGTCTTAACTTATGATTGCCGAGCTATGCTGCCTCTTGATGGACTCATGTGCCTTAACTTATGATTGCCGAGCTATGCTGCCTCTTGATTGACTCAGGTGCCTTAACTTCTGATTGCCGAGCTCTGCTTGTTCTTGGTCGACTCAGGTGCCTTAACTTATGATTGCCCAGCTAGACTGCCTCTTGATCGACTCAGGTGCCTTGACTTATGATTGCCGAGCTATGCTGCCTTTTGATCGACTCAGGTGCCTTAACTTCTGATTGCCGACTTATGCTGTCTCTTGATCGACTCAAGTGCCTTTACTTATGATTGCTGAGCTAGTCTGCCTCTTGATCCACTCAGGTGTCTTACTCAAGTTATAATCACTGCACCCACAACCCGATCCCATTTTTTTACGAACGATCAGGAAGTTACAGTAAAACTTAAATTTTACTTGACATGGACCACCTATTTAACCTATAGCACACACACGGTGACAAAATATGAGGACTTTGGAATATTTAATATTCACTTATTCTCCAATATAAGTAAACTCCTGCGAAGTCCATCTGTATGTCTACACTATGGACTCAGAACTTCAAAAGGAGGCGCACAGACAAGTTTATTATTTATAAGGTTACAATAAACCCATATTAAAACACCGCCGATCTTGAATAACAATGCGACAAAATTAGTGTCTATAATCGTACTTAAATCTGCAAAGATATTTCAGAGAGTATGTTAATATGAGGACAATGTAAGGTGCGTCAGTGCAGGCCAAGAGTGGCTTACTGTTTAATTAACCTGGGTAACCTCGAACTTCAGCCATTTCAAGTGTGAACTGGTGTTATTGGATTCGTTAGTAGCATATACATGTAAAATATTACCATGGTAACACGATCTGCACAAAATCAAATAATACCATAATTGTCCCTACAAAAGGTTGATTCTTTTGTTGACTTAACATATTTATGGATATTTTAAGTGATAGAAAAGTGTGTTTTTGTAATTAAACTTTTCTGAAGTACACTGTATAGTTGGGCGTAGAAAATACTGTGCTGTGGGCAATATTTTTTTTATTTTTTAAAACCCATTCGAAATATCACATGGAACTCAATAACACATGCAACTATCAACAATGCACATACAAATTTTTTTCTAAATGGGGAATTGCAAATAATGTTCTCAGAGTTAGATATTGAAATCTCAAATGATGAAATCAAACAAGTATGTTCTCAATTAAGTAACGGGCGCTCGGGAGGACCCGATCTTATATTAAATGAATTTCTTAAATATGGTTTTCCCTACTTATCAAATTATTTCAGTGCTCTATTTAATAATATATTGAAACAAGGCTACTTCCCTAATCAATGGACGGAAGGCTACATTATACAATTATTTAAGAAGGGTGACCAAAACCTCCCAGAAAATTACAGGGGAATTACCTTACTAAGTACTTTAGGGAAACTTTTTACAAGAATAATAAGTAATCGTTTAAATACATGGGCCGAAAATTATTCCATTTATACTGAAGCGCAAGCAGGATTTAGGAAAAATATGGGAACAGTTGACAATATCTATGTCCTTAATGGTGTCATTGAACATATTCTTAACCAAAATAAGAAACTGGATGTCTGCTACGTTTTTACAAATTTTCTTTAAAACATCACCATAAAAATCGGGATGAGCAATACTATCCGCAATGAGCGATTTAAGACTACAATTGTACACTGATATGAGATTATAATGACCGTTAATAAATTTGGAGAAAGTTTTCCTTAATTTAAAATATCGGAAACCCTGTTTTAGAAGTTTTGCGTCATAAGTTTATTGCAGGAGCTGATTTTTTTTTACATCTGTACATATTCTAGCAAATCGTATAAACTGTGCAATAAAAACACCATACGATGGTGAAATAGGAACATTACTATCTAAAGAAGGGTAATTAATTATTTTAAAATTAAAATCATCACGTTTATCATAAAGATTGATGCTCAATATATCTTACTTCTAGTTGCAAATCTAAATAGGATGCGTTTAAAACGGATGTATTAGATTTATTAAGTTGCAATTGTGAAGGGTATATCGAATGAATGTTATCTGTAAACACAGGATTATCTAAACTTAGAATATCATCAATATATCTTAACGTGCTATTGAATTTTTCAACAAGAGCTAGATCTTCAGACTTAAATAATTTTAACATATATTCACTTTTCATAGCAGTATAAAAAGAGGTCTGCAAGTAAAGGTGCATAATTGGCACCCATTGGAATTCCAATAGTTTGCTTATATAAACATTTATTATATTTAAGAAAAGAATTATTGAGTACAAAATTTTAAACTTCAATGACATCTGTGCATGTCCAATATATATATTTATCTGAGCGATCATTAGTAAAAAAAAGCCTTTTTAACATTAACTGCCATGTAAGTAGTTTTCTCCCTCGCAAGTTTTTTCGATAAGAGGAGTCAATTTGTTTGTAACTAAAGATTGTGGAATATATGTATACTGCGTTGAAAAGTCATAAGTATTAAATACTGAGACTTTATACCGTCTATTTTCAAAATTTTAACTAAATCTAAAGAATTATTGATAGACCAAAAGAGGTTAACTCCAGAATTCTCATAAACTTTACTACAGTATTTTTTTCACATGAAACGTTATAGCAGTTAAGCAGGATGTAAGTAAAATTGAAACTTGTTTAGTAGAGCAAGAAATATAATTAACAATAAATCGTGATTTATACGGATTTTTACCCAAGTTTCAGAATCAAATTTCACAATGTTTTACACAAAAAAATGAAATTCACAACACCTCACACACATTCATACCTTGTAATACCTTTAATAGCTATGTTTGGCTTTCTCTTGTCCTCTTTGACTGGTGAGGCTCTTCAATAACCTTTATGTCTTCATCACCAAACCTTCTAAACCTGGTACACTCTTGTTTCATTTACTTGATATCATGTTGAAATGTCAGCTGCTTTAAAATGCACCAAATGTCAATTCCGAATAAGTTGCAGTAGGTCCCTAGTAAATCTGTCCCGCCCATTAGTATTATTGCGCCCAATGACAGGACTGAAGGTTCGAAGAAAAGCACGCGATTTCGATGGGAAGTACCATTGCATTAACTACAGAAATAATGTGAAATTGATGAACAACAACTATCGTTCAAGAATGAAGTGTTTATGAAATATTGTCAATGTAGTTTTTGGCTCATCAGCATCGCAGATCAAACAGGTAGGTCTTTTTGCTATTTTTTTATCGGAAACTAGCATCTGACAAAAATAATATGTAACTAGTCTTTATAAAATACATAACTCCATGCCAAAAACTCGCGTACTGACATATTTCCTGAACTCGTTGAATAAAATTGTATTATATGACGGCTCATGACATGTATGGTAACTTCAATGTTCCTTGGCATTGCGTTCCCTTTTAACTCAGGTCTCTTTTGTCATTTAAAAACTCTAAGTTGTTCTAAGAACAACCGCTTGGTCAGGTCATAATGCCATGAACGGGCGCAAATAAACCTTCGTACATTCTTAGACAATGACACAGCTTTACTTTTATGGCAATTTATTTATTGTATATACTTTCAAGCTTAAACAGGTCACCATGAAAAGAGACAACACATACAATGATAAAATAATGAAACTAAAAACTTGTCATACTCACTACATTCGAGTATACCAATGAACACGAGTATACAAATGAACGATTATAGGATTGGATATCAAAGGCATTCAATGTTGTATAACAATCTTAAGAGAACGACAACATTCACACCTTTACATACATTTGCAAAATATCTTGTTGTGATATACACGCCTCTTACAACGGTTAAAAATCATTTAATTGACATAATGTACGACTTACTACTACTCCGCGCAAATATTCAACTACCAGAGCCAATGTTCAATTGAAAATGTTTCGACTATGTTGGCTTTACATGCCGTTCAAGCGATTATTGCAAGTTTTACAACGGAGGTGTAAAATATGAAATATTATTTTAAAAATAGACTACTTTCAATTGTTTCCACTTGTATGTTCACTGACTCTACATAACATAAATATGACGACTCATTTATTAAACGCCTCGTGTGCTATTAACTGTCAATTTTAGGCCTAATACCGTCTCTCCACCCCAACTTTGACTGGCCTGGCGGGTCGCAGGAACGGCTCATAAGTGATCACTTCCAAGGGCACCTGTAACAAGGTAGATGTTAACATTAGTAATATAGCTCAGACATATGTGGTAGACCCAAAGACACACATGGAAGCCATTTTGAAGAAGTATATTCTCAAAATAAAGGGATCCAAAAAAGACCTTGAATACATGAAGAGATCACCTAAGGGAATTGAACGCAGCATGTCAAAGTGTTTTTACATCAATCACTCTGCAAGCGACCGATATTCTTTTTACAACCGTTCACATACAATTTTTATTTCAGCATTTATTCCAGATGATGCTTAAACAATAGTAGTATAGAGATATTCCTTGCCTAATCACCATTTCCATTTCCCGTGAACTCAACCTATATTTAAAAGAGTTCCGAACTGCATACTAATTGCTGCTTATTGGCGATAAATCGCAGGCTGCATATTTCTTTTGTTACATTTCCTTTGTTGTCGTAAGTTGGCGATCGGTTGTATATTTAGTGTGACTAAGCCAGCGACAAATTCCAAAGGGTTGGTTAAGTCACCAAGCACCAAAATGATTGCAATATGCAGCAGCTGTGATAATTTTCATCTGCGATAGTTAGCTTAAGTGTTAACGGAGCGTTTTTCTTAAAGTTAAACGGTCAAGATACATGTACGTTGCCCGTGAACAATTTTCGTCGTGCATTTTACGTACGGTTGCTGATGCCAGTCGCTCGATGAATACTTTTGTTGACTTTTGTTGTTTGGCTAACGTTTGAGAAATGATGTGCAACTGACCATCTAGTTTTCGCCAAATACAATTAGATGACCACTGAAGACCAATCCGAGATCAGTACGGAAAGTGACACCAACCCTCGGTTAGCAGATCAAATATATTTAAAACTCCCCATACAAGTTTCGTTGGCCAAAGGTACCCGATGCAGCACAGTCAACCAAATTGTTCGAACAACCACTTATATAAAATGCCATCATTTAACATAGTTACAAAAGGCTCCGTGCATCCTCGAAGACTGACAACCAACTACCTTCCTCTTTCAGTGTCAGCAGTTTTCAGTTAGACGTAAATCTTGTGCGACTGGCGATAAACATATTTATAGTCCGCTGTTGATAAACCAAAATATATTACCTCAGTTTCTGGGACCTGGACGAACTTGACCTTCCTTAAGGTGGCCACCAGGGCGATTTTCGCCTCGAGGAGAGCAAGCCGCATGTCAATACAATTACGAAGTCCGAACGGTATGAAGGTGAAAGGGTCACGTTTTGCCTTCTCTTCAGGGAGAAACCTTTAAATTGAACAAAGTATATCAAAAGAAATCTTTCTTACATGCAGAACACATATTGCTGTCGTACATTGCTAATTTTTACTTTAATAATTATACTTCTCATTCGGAACCCTTTGGTCAATAACATAAAAACTCAATTTGAACGGTTTGGTCGATAACTTATCAGCTTCATTGTATGATCAATGCACTAAATGGAACACTATCGATGTTACGAATTTACATGTTCACATTTTCCACGTATATATAATATGAATCCATTTGTTTGCAAAAATGGAAAAATGGAAACACACAGTATTTAAGTATATTCACGGATTGCTAGACAAGGTTGGTGGTATGTATAATCTATGGTATACCTTTCCGGTATAAACTTGTCTGGTTCTGGATAAAGTTGAGGGTCATGATGAATCATGTAAATGCTGTACTGGATCAGTGTGTTGGCAGGAAACCAATAGCCATCCAACAAAACGTCCTTGTGATGGCTGGTCGTCCTGTTCGTCCTAAAAAAATTATGAACCCATTCGAAACTAGGCATGGTCTTATTTATATTTGGAACGAAAATAATGTATTACACATGCACATGCATCCATCAAATGGAACTCAGATTTCTCGAAACATTTTAAGTCGCTATTAACAGAATAAAGCTAAGCTCACTATTGTTTGTTATTGTTTGTGACCGTTTGCAGCTATTTTTAATAGTATCATTATTTTTGTTTTTTGTTTTATGGTTTCGCTAATCTAATCTTAGATAATAAGCTTTGCTACTGACCATGTAGTTTAAACAGATGGATTGTTTTACAAATATATATGGACATTTTTCTTAACCTTTAAATCTTTGTCTTGTAGCCATTTAATATTCCCACCATTTTGTCATCATTATAAATTATTTGCTTGTATATTTGTTTGTGGTGTTCTTGGGGTAATACACTATGAACACAATCTTTGCAAAATCTTACGCTGCAAGTGGTGGATACATTCTCAATGTCTCGTTGATAACTTGGTCAAGGTAGGGCATATCCTGAATCACGTCATACATTAGCTCCGAGACATCCTGTAAACATATATATACAATTATAGCGCTGTTTTGTGTCTGAAAGGGCTAGCCTTGTGCCGAAAAAGATAGACTTCGCTACCTTCTTGGTTATTTGGCTTTTCCCTGTAGAATCATTGTATAACTGCTCTTAATATATTTGAAGAACATAAAATTTAAAACAAAAGGAGTAATTTGATAACTCAACTTACTTCAGAGATACAGTTGTCTATCTGGGCTAAATGTTTATCCTGTACGTCAGGGTTTGTTGCCAAGACGTAAGCCACATACTGCAGAAGGGAGGAGGTGGTTTCGTATCCGGCAACAATCACTATTAACATCTGGCCAATTCCTCCACAGACAATCCTGAATGGATCGAGTAAGGTTTAAACTTCTTGATGACCCCCCCCCCCCACAACACACACATCACTCACTCCTAAAAACACTCAGAAGGGTCACTTACTTAAACTTTATCTCTTTTACAACGATTGTGAAAAATGTTAGATTAACTTTAGTCACACACGATGCTGCGCGAAATGTTTGGTCTTGTGTTGTCAGGGAACTGGAGTACTCGAAGAAAACCCACTTGTCCGGATTGGTGACCACAAACCTATCCAAACATACGCCGTGGCCAACAATCGAGCTTCTGATGCCTTGGTGAGAAGCAAATGCACTAAACACTGCGTTTACCATACAACACTTGATTGCACTAACTATTTGCGCACCTAACGGTTTTTAATTGGCAGTGCAGGCTTGACTCGTCTGTTCAATGACGGCAATGGTACACACCTACTTAAGCTCAGTAGTACAGACTTGAGCAGTATTATAGTTTGGAGTGCAACTCGTTTTCCATGTTACCGACACCGAATAATATACAGGAATGCGAATTAAAGAAATAAATGGCTAGATAATTGAAACGGAACATCAAATCTATCAAAAACATTATCCTGTGTTAAATAAAGCATAGTTTTGATGTATTGATATAAAGTGAAGAAATTGACTTGCGTACTTTTCGTGGCCTTGGTCTCGTTTTCATCATCCTGAAGTTCCGCATTAAGCATCAGTTGGAGCAAATCCACTCGGCTTGCCTACAACAATACAGAGGGGTTTTTCAGCATGATAATTTATTTGGGAACATGTCATTAACATAATGTAAACGGACCATGGATAATGCCTTAGAATGGCAGAATGAGATTTCCAAGGAAGAGAAGAAAAGTTGTTGCTGTTTTCTGATTATCATTTAATAACGTAACCGGCGGGATTGTTTTAAGAAAGTTCGTTTTCAGAGCATAAGAATCAAATTCATCAACTAAGCACGAAACGTTACATTCCGATTCGAGTTGAATTTATTGCGAGCTTCCGCTAAAAGTATCTCGCGCTTTTGCACTGTAATTTATATTTTCCCCACTTATAATCATTATAAGGGGGCATTTGAAGGTCGTGATTCCCTTAACCAAGGAGTTAAAGAGGCTCTACAACGTATGTTAAATAGCAAAAAAAAATAAAAAAAATAATAATAATTGTCGAAAACATGGTATCGATGTGTACAATGCATTGAAACTAACTAACTGAAGTACCACAGCGTTTACAAATAATTTATTTTTCGCAACTTTTTTCGTATTTTCCATTTTAAAAGATTCCTAGTAGAATCTATTTTTATGCGTGATTGACTAGTCGATGTTATCACGATATATAACCAAGTTAGGTATATAGCTTTAATATTCCAAATGTTAAAGGGTAAACCTTCGTAGCACAGTGGATTCAACACTGGACTGTAATTTTGTCGACACCGGTTCGAACACGGTCTCCGACTCGTTTTCTTTGTTCATTTTGGTATTTTTTTTACAATTATGATATCAAAAAATAAAACATTTTACAAAATAATTGTCCTGAGATTCGTTACAGAAAAAAACTGTTTTTGGTGCCAATCTGGTGTATAGTCCCTTTAAAAACTAAGTGATAGCTTTCCAGTTTAGTAGTTCAGAGTTGGCTATATCTAACTTGCTATATTTTTGTTGACTGATTAAGAATACTTTTATGCTTAAGGGGTCAAGGGGTCGGATTTAGACAGCGTAAATTGCAGATTTTATTGATTCCTCAGGCAGTACCCCCTTGACAACCATAGATAGCTTCATTTGTTTAGGTAAGCCAATCAAATCGTCACTTACGTCTGAATATTTTTTTCGTTGTTCAATAATTTTAGCTGAAACGTCACGGAAAAAGTCCAGGGAATCTTGCGGGTAGTAAGCACTATACTTAAACAGGTTTGTGATTGGAATCATAATGCGCGGGAACAAAACTGAAATATATAAATGTTAATTACAACAAAGATCAACCAAGAACAACACAGAATAAAACACAAATAGAATTCAATATCATGGATCAACAACTACTGTCAATTAATAACAGACCATTTTCTGAAATTATACAGGTAAATAGATATATTTTGTTTGTTTCATTGAAATAGTATTTCCCTTCACTATATACGAATAAAGTTAAACTCATACGACTTTATCATAACATTTCAAACTTAAATACACAAACAATGCTATCGTGCATTAACAGATGAGCTTGGATCATACGGAGGAAGATTTGTTAGTAGAATATTAATAATTATAGGTATTCAAACAAATATTACACATGCAAAGTAAAAAATGAATTGAAGGATGGCGTAGAAAATAATTTTTTCGCGTGCTAAATAAACGGGTCGTCGGGGTTATTGAAGGCGTTTGTGAATATTCCAAAAAGCGTTACTGGCGATAACGTCCATGGTGTAGCAGCCAAAATGTCTGCAATTGATGATATAAGCTCTTAAATCAAATAAATAAAAACAAATATAAAAATAAATAAAATTAAAACGACATGTATTGTTCTTTATATGTTTATTTCATTATCTGGTGCTATGGGCAAGACATTTTTATGCAGTCACATCGAGCTAAATGAATTTATGCAAACGTATCTCAAATTGCATGTTTTCATATTTATAAGTAGTTAAATTTGATTTACACTCTTGGATCTATGACAGCCCTTGAGTTTGCCTTTTCTAGAACGCCAGCAACGAGCAGTTCAGCGCAGGAATTCATCTGTTTGGTCATCTACACATGCAAAATATTATCGCATCGACTGATTTTCACATGTTCTATTTGCATAAATAAAAACGGTATGGACCCTTTAGGCATAATTACTTTACGTCAACAAGAATTTTGGACAGGGTCACAATTATAAAATATACAAAATGGAAAAAATCAAATCAAACAAACATACAGAATTACACATGCACAAAACCCGATCATACACCACGACACTAATCGGACTACCTGTTTCAATTTTCCGGCACTAAAGCTGGGGGTAATAATGCGTCTCACTCGTTTCCACGCTTCAACTTCCAGCGTTAACAATGTTTTATCTACAGGTGGAGGATCGGACACACCTTGGAAAACCTAGAAGCAGGAGTATATGGTGAACGACAAGTTGCATGTCAAATGTCGAAAGGAAAATATAAAAATATAACCATACATGTCTGTACTTTTAATTCTAACTTCAATAAAATATAACGAACGAAAAACATTGTTAAATTGAAACTCAATAGCCATCAACAAATTGCAAAGCAGATATTGTTTTCTATTAAATAGAATGCAAAGATAACCAAAAAATGCTACAATATCGCAAAAATATTAATGTAATATGAAACACTGGACTGTATATGTAGGACGCAACAAACTTTAGCTCATGCTTAACAAAAACAATCAGAGTTTGATTGAAGGCATTTCGAACCTAAGTGATTTAACAGTTATAAAACTTTACTAGCGGTAGAGACGAAAATCACGCCATACATATTGAAACTGACTTTAATGTTAAAGTCCGTCCTACAGAATTTAATATTAACAAACATGTACAGCAGCAGAAAAGTTCGAGAATCACATTATGACAAAAATACAATTGCACTGGTGGCATTTGTGCCCTGTTGTTGGTAAACTACGAGTATTATTAGAATGTGTCACCCTATTATTAACCATATCAGTCATTGAAACCTTACATATCGGTTTTGGAACTCTACGTAGTCCTTGATCATGATTTTCTTCAGCAACTCAATGTTGGCAACGTTCAGGGTCTTCATTGTGCCTAAGTGTCCTCTACAAAATATAACATAAAGTTATATAACTGTGTATGCATATCAATATATTCACGGGCGTGATCAATATATTCAAGAGCGTGATACAGCAACTCAATGTTGGCAACGTTCAGGGTCTTCATTGAGCCTGAGTGTCCTCTACAAAATATAACATAAAGTTATATTACTATGTATGCATATCAATATATTTAAAGGCGTGATGTCACGCGATTTATTAATGCTTATGTCAGTATGCTTATATTTAAATTCCAACACAAAAGTGATCAAATGATATTGATCAAACCTATAAATATACCAGAAAGCATTCAAATAGGTTATTTAGTCCAATTTTAAAAATGGGCATTCGTACGGCCAGAGGAAAATCTTGGGAGTTGAAAAAGAGCTCTAAATTATTAAACGTCACATTTAACCCACCGTGAAACAATTAATATAAGTAACCAAATCCAAATGCAGACGATAATCATTACAAACACACTGATCACGCTCAACAATACAATCAAATCTTGTATTATGTGTTATATATGATGTATATTGTACTAATTAATAGTTCTAAATACAATTATGAATAATATTACTAAAAATAATTTTCTAATGGTACTACAACAAGAATGAAACGATGATGTAACACTTTTTATAATCTCTGATACAGCTAAGATGTTTTATATTAAAACTGTATTTCAAAATTGTAACATGTTAACAAAAATAGTTTTTCTATAACAAAAAGTAGTCTTTTTCTATAACTCGTTTGAGCCTCTACATTACATTGTTGGAATTATTTACCTCAATATGTTCATGTTGAACATAATTTATTTTCGCATTGATGTGTTGACTATAAATTGAAAACCAAAACATCTCTGCAATGTATGCACAATGCAAATCATTTGTTGGAGTTACAAGCTTGAATGGTAGATATAAAAACCATTCACAGGACTAACCAAAAATGTATCTAAAAAGGTCGGCATCTTGAAAAGGATACAGTATGGTTAAGGACGATGATACCAGCAAAGAAACATGCCTTGTCGGAGAATTACTGCGATAATTGCACTTACCCGAAAACATCTCCATACTTTTCAATCCGTTTACGCTGATGATCGGCACCAGGCTGTAACATTCACATGCATTTAGATTTAATATTAATAACACTGGCTTCACTTGGCAGACGAAAATGCTTGCTAAAACCCTGTTGCATTATATATATTTATTCGCTATTTAAATATATATATTCGCTATTTAAAAAATTGTGTGACTAACACTCAATACCAGACACGGAAAATAACAAAATAAAAATCCGCTTACGGCCATGATGTAGGTCAACAAGTTTCCAAATACAGGAACGGGGAAGGGACCTTGTATCTTGTAGTTGTGCTTTCATATTAGCATCTGGACCCAATCATACCTGAAAACATAGTTTGTATTTACTGCATTATTGTTCTTTCATTACCATTGGAGTAAAATGTATGAGGATGCACATGCCAAGTTGTTTATAATGGTGAAGCTAATATTCTGGGACAACAAATTTAGGAATTACGGCCGTATTAGATGTTTTATTGATTTAACTAGAGCTAAAACCGATTATGGTTTGACTTAAATTTTTTGTACTGGATCATTTTAAAAGGAAATTTCTGGAGGGTAGATAACGCCAAGATTTTAAAACCTCACTTATATATTGCCATATTCTAGTGAACTCTTGTTTCACTGACCGTTCCAAGGTTGTAAATCCAATTATTTAACGGTAAAGCAATTCTAACAAGGGTATGTTTTTAAAAAAAAAAATGTTTGTATGTATGTAAGTTTGCTTAGTATGCATGTGTTTGTGTATATGATGTGGGTATGTTTCTGTCAATAGTTCATTGCAGTTGCCTTATGACCCTAAACAAGGTTTGTTTTTCAATTTTCCACTTCTGGGCTTGTCCATAAAATTTTCATTGTATTAAACTTATAAATGCAACACATTTGATTTTATTTCCAATTTAGATAGGTCTATTTTATGTTAAATGTCAAGTCAAAAATAGAAACTGACACAAAGTTGTAATGTAAAATCAATAGCATTGTTCGACATTTGCTTCCGGGTAAGCTCGCGCCGACGTAGATGTATATTTCTAGATAATTACTGTTAATTACTTAATAACATATTAAGTAATATATCTGAATATTAAATCTATACATTAAAAGTAATGATGACAGTTAATTACTCTAGGTTCCTGCAAAGTTACACACATGAAAATATTGATGCATATTGATTTAAAGTTGTACGTTCAGCGAGAATTTTGGTTATAAAACACAAAAATAACACAACTGTCGTGAAAAAGCATCCTTATTTCAGTGTTGTGCGAAATTTCGTCTCTAGATTCCACTCCGATGGCCTGATATTAACACGATTTTCCGACCATATTTATTTTTTGGTGGTTACCAGAAAATCCGCTATGGCCTACTCGGAGTTATTCCGAGCAGTTCCGAAAGCCTACGAAAGTAAACGGAGCACAAGCACGTGACAGTTATGAATAATCAATGAGGTCAGCAAATCAAAACAAAGATGGACAGATGAAAATGAAAAGAGAAACAGAGGCAGACAGAGATTGCCAAAATCGATCAGAAAGCGACGGTAAATGGAAAATGTAGGACATATATTGACGTAAATGGTTTATTTAGGCATTCATTGAAAGAAAAGGATAGCATTCAAAGCTTCAAATGGAGTGGGAAAATGGAGGGCGCGGAAACGAAACATCACGATAGGTTTGTGATTTATCTTTAACATTTTACCTGTTTTGAAAAATATTGATAGTTTATTTAATAACAGTCAGTAGGGCTATCTTTCGACACACTTTCGGGCGGGTGCACATACCCCATTTCCTTGGAGAACGGATGTACTTATTCGCCAAAATGTTAGTGAAAGTTCCTATTCAAAATCCAAAATAATTTCGAAAACAAACAAGAGCTGTCACTGTCAGAGGCAGCTTGATCGACTTTTTTCATTGCTATAATGCACCAGTCAGTTGTAACCACGCCCCCCCCCCCAGGTCCGGGGGTATACTGGGGAAATGGGGCGTGGTTTTACCTTCCTGGTGGACCCGCAGTACCGCGTGAATGGGGTGGTTTTATGTTCGCAAAAATTTGTGGGGAATGGACCTTACCTAGGGTCCCTAGGGTGCGGGGACATTAGTAGGGATTTTACCAACTGGTCGTCCCGGCAGGGCCGGGATTTTACCCGGGGTAGGCTGGAACAAAAGTCAAAGTCTCTGCTATTCCCCGGACCTACGGGGCTGTGGTTACAAATGACTGGTACATAAGCATTAAGGATTTTAGCACTTGCAATATCAATATGGGGGGCACAACCCACACCTAACCCCATAACTTCCTTGTTTACTGCCTATATCAATGGTACTGGTACACTAATAAGCAATCAGGCATACTTTTAGCATTGTTTTGACATTTCTTATCTTCTCCCTGTACGCTTAAGTAATAAAAATGGTCAAAAGACTTGTTGAAAGTCAGGTGGCATATTTTTATATAGGATTAAAAAGAAATAAATTGCCCAAAATGTATCATTTCGGACTAGATATTATGTACATTTCCTAGGGGGTGAACCTGGCCGTTTGCCATCATTGCTGACCAAAATTATTCAGTTCTGGGGGGGGGGGGGGACACACGTTGAAAGGTTACAACCCCTGAGTGACTCCAATCTTGTGTCAATTACTGGATCCGCCTTTGGCAGGCTTTGGCAAAACATGCCTGGATCACTGTAAAATAAGATTACATGCAAAATCCAGAATTTCTTAGTCAAATGTTAAAAGGGCAAAATAGTGGGCATCATATGCAAGTTAGAGATATCGTCAAAAACTTGAAAAAGTAAAGCTAAATCCAATAGCAACTGCAATTCAATTGAATAGAACAATTGTATACAGCACATTTATTGGCATTTCAATATATGTAATTTGTTTTGAAATATTTTTATTACCAAAAAACTGCATTTGATGTCTTTTTTGACTAACTGAAGGACCTGAGCCCAACCCCCAAATGAGTAAATACAGCCCTTCAGTAAGCTGTGATAAAGCATTCTTTTGTTAAGAAAATCCATTCCTTTTGACAAATGGTCTAAATTCACACAAGCCAGTAAGCCCTGCACTGGTAAAATGCCTCGGGTCTTACCCAAATTGTGATTTTTTATAGCAGGGCTTGTTTGAAATTTGAAGCTAAAAGCTAAATTATACAAATCAGGGCTTCTTCATCAAAAAGTCTAATTTCAATGATTGTTTTGATCCTCCTCATGATTGTATTGGCATTTGAAAAAAATCTTTATCATTTTTATATCAATAATATAAGAACCTGGCTTTAAATAGAAATTGGTACATATGTGATACTAGTTAACATGTTAAAGGTAGTCCATCCATCTTTTATGCAAAAAAGATAATGCAAAAATTATATTTCTTTTCTTTTTATATTTCTGTTTTGTATATGAACTCTACAAAATACATGTACCAAGGGTTTAATTATTATAAGATAAATTATTTGCTGAAATTTCTATATAAACATAATATAATAATAGTTAATAAAAATTTACAGTATTTTGGGTTTCAGTATCTTTTGATACAGACCACAGATTTTAACCTGGCTTGAACATGCCAAGTGTACTGTAAGTACAGTTTTTTTGCAAATATAAAAAATATCATTCGAACTTTTCAAATATAGAAAATCAAAGGCAGCGTTTTATCAACTCCAAAGTCTCATTTTCTATTCATGAGTGTTAGAAAGGCTTTTAGGCAAAAAACATCATACTTTTTGAAAAGAGGTGAGTGCAGTTATTCATACTTACTAAGTATGAATAACTGCACTCACCTCTTTTGTCAGCATATCTTATATCACTGGTTTCATGATATAAGCTTAAAAAGTGGCTAATGAATTCCAAAACAAAAATTGAAATAAAATATGTTTACACAGTTCATAGGTGAGAATGCAGCTTTAAAATGAAAAGGTAGAAAAGAGGTTGATATCCTTTTTATCAAATAAGGCCTGATATTTGTGTCATGAAAATGCAGTGATTTGAGCTTGGAAGTATAATATTATGTTGGTATATTGATTAAGTATTTATAATATTGATAATTAACATATAACATTTATTGATGATATAAGTAGATAAATGAAAATAAAATGAAATGCTATTTATTTTAAGGGCATCTCAGCTGTTCTTCTCCATCATTTGACGGATGAGCATGAGTGGCCTCCCCCGATTCAATATTATGAGTAAAGTCATGGGCATTGAGCCAAGAGGAGAGGAATTCACCATGGCTTAACAAGAAAAAAAAACACTTTAGTACCCTTAAAGCCCTCAGAGTGATTGTCCTTGACAACCACCTTCCATCAAAGACGCATACTATCTAGTCTACAGGTAAATAAATTTAATGTACAGCAAGCTTTGACTCTTTTCACATCTTATATTAGTAGAAGTTTGAAGTTATACCCTTTTATATATTATTATATTAAAAATCAGGGAATTCAGGCTATTTATACAGGAAACAAAAATAAGCATTTCATAAAATAACTGCATCATAATTCATGAAATTGAAATGATCTGATCACATTTTCAGGCTTTAAAGCTGCACTCCCACAGATTGAACGTTTTGACAACTTTTTTTGTCTTGGAACGAGCAGATTTTTATATTTAAGTTAAAGAAAGTGATGTTTATGCATTAAACATTATTTTTCGAACGGAAATATGAAAAACTGCCATCTGATTTTTTTGTCAGCAATCTCATATTATTGGTTTCCAGATAGTCTCGCAAAAATGTGCTCTTTGCAAGACAAAAAAATTAAAAATGTAAAATTTGTATATCTGTGATAGTGCAGCTTTAAGTCTGGTTCTTTGGCGAACTTTTTTGTGAAAGTGGAAATATTTATTTCGATAACTATCTTACTTCTAGATAATTGTGCGTGTGTGTGTGTGTGTGTGATGTGGTCAAATCTTATTCTGTAAATGAAACATTTCTTGTTTTGTATGCAGACTAAACCGTGCATGGAACAATAGAAGAGGATGGCAATATTCCCCAGTAAACGCAGTGAAAGAAAAAAAGACCTATCCATGCAAAAAGTCGCTGAAAAAAATGATCTTCATGTGACACTTGACCAACAATTTTTCGGTATGGGTAGAAAGGCTGTTATGGAGAAGCACTACCCTCGACAAATCTCTAGCCACCTTGAACAGTTATCTCCTTAACCAAGAAGGGAATTGTACAGCGAGCAAGATTCTAGGTTTAATAAGAGACATTTCTAGAGGTTTACTATGTGCTCCAATATTCATGAAACTTAATGACAATGGTCTCATTGTTGTCTTGTTTGAAACTAGGTCACATGTGGACTGAATGGAAGTCACTTGATTTTATTTTTAAAACATTATAGAATCAAACTTTGGTATTGCTTGGTAAGATTACATGTGTTCAAACTTAATCAGAATGTTCCCCTTGATGAAATGTTTAGGGAGATCAAGTTGGTCACATATGGTAAAAAATATGGTCACTTGTGTCTTCTTAAGAAATACTTGGGTACTAGAAGCAAAATATGTACTCGCAATCATGTAAATTTGTGTGTATATTTGTTCTCTTCAGCTTTATAAGTCGTGTTACCTGTATTTAAAAAAAGTTTGATTTTCTATTAAAGTGGATGGAACTTGACCAAAACCCTTTGAATAGGGTATATCAAAAGCACATAGGATACTTTGAAAGTTGAACTTCATACATGTATATTGATTTATATGTGATGATTATTTTGGTGAAGTTCTCAAAAATAAACAAAATGTCAAATTAAACATTTGTTTTTCATGGAATCTTTCTGTAAAAGAAAAAAACACAACACTAAGACAAGTTAGCTTTTAGATAATGGGCCAACATTAGTATTTCTTTTAAACATTAACTCTCATTAACTTTTGACATTATATAGCTCCGTAACAACAGTTTTATATAAGTGACACTGGCTAAAAATAGTGATGTTTGCGAGAAATGACAACAATCACAAGATAGAGCATTTTTTTGAATAAAATCTCTACCTTACCTGCCTTATAATTTTGGGGATGTTAACCTAAACAAACGTTTTTAAGACCATTTCAGAACAGTGTTGTGGTTGGGTATTTTGTAGCTAGCAAATTGACTAGCATTGTCAAGAATTCATCTGTTTATATTAACTTTTAAAATATAATAAGCACTTAAGGAGCAATTGTCACATACCAGCAAATCATACATACTGACCATTCCGAACAACTCTTCGGGTGCATACAGAGGCAGCTCTTTTTTTACTATTTTGCTTACACAAATTATTGGATATATAAGATTTGAGTTTTTAAATCAAGAAGAAGTCAACAAACTGTGGGATCTTCATGGTTTTATTTCGGTTATTTACTTCTTTGTGGGAAAGTGGTTTATTGCATTAATCTTTGTTCTACTTAAGAAATGGGCTGTATCAAAATTGAGCCTGCTTTAGGTCCATTTCATTATTTCTAAACAAGGTTGAGAAAGGTATGACACATTTTAAAGATAAAATGTGAAATTTGGATTCAAACAGACATATTGCTTGAGTGTCATTTGAAAGCGCTTTTAAACAGAAAAACAAGAGATGTTTGTCAAACATATGAACCCCCTCCCCTTGAGGAGCGCCAAGTTGTCAGGCTTATTCTGCAAACTGAATTAAATATGCAAAGACTGAAATGACAGCTGACTTGTCATTGACATTAGATGCCTTTGCGGCAGTTTTAAGATTATGACCGTTCAAAGTGTGAGGATAGTATGTAAAGTTCTAAATCATGTTCAGATGATGACTGATATTTGCAGATAAAAATATATATCCTTTCAGCAGCAGGAAATAAGTAAATATGACATAATACTTAATCATGCATATAGGTTGACCTCTGACTTCAAGATCTATAAGATCATCAACTGGTCACCCCCAACCTAGATGGCAAGTTTGAGAACCATGGGTGCAGGTATTGTCAAGAAATCACACGAATATGCTTTCAAGGTCACTGTAACCTTTACCTTTGACCTGATTACCCCTGAAATCAAAATGAACCATCTACTGGTAAAGCCAAATTCCCTTATCATGTTTGAAAGCCATGGGTGCAGGCATTGTTGATTTATCACTCGTTCATTCTTTACGCACTTTCGTCACTTAGGGCCAATGACTCCTTAAATCAGTTATGGTCATACCCAGCCTCAATGTCAAGTTTGATGATCATAGGGCCAGACATTGTTGTGATATCACTCAGAGAATCTTTGTTAACCTTTTCAACTTAAAGGTCACTGTGACTGTTACCATTGGCCCAATGACTCCTAAAATCAATAGGGGTCATCTACTAATCAGGCCCAGCCTCCATGTCAAATTTGATAACCATACCGTACGTTCAGGTATTTTTGAGTTATTTCTCGGACAAACTTTAACAACTTTATACCATTAAAGGTCACTGTGATCTTGAACTTGGACCTGATGACCCCTTAAATCAATAGGGGTTATCTACTGGTCAGGCCCAACATTCATGTCAAGTTTGATAACCATCTGTCCTTCAGTTGTTGAGTTATCACTTAGACAAGCTTTGGTCTACCAACAAAGCTGCGAATCGTCCGACCAACATGTGCAATGCAATATACCCCTCTTCCTCGGAGGGGGTATAAATATAAACAATAACATGAGTATACATAACATGCAGGTTTTCTGGCTTTCAAATTGAAACGAGATAATTACTTAATGACAGTTTAGCAACCAAAGACAGTACAAATCAGTATTTATAAAATAACAAGTCATTCACAAAAGTATACAAAAATGACCTGATATTGTTTATATCATATTTTAATATTTAAGAAAATCAAGAGAACAGATACGATCCGTCTGCAAAAATTGTGTTCATCTACTGAACCCTCCTTTGCACAAGGCCAGTGTATTGTTCTTAGGGAATCGGGAAGGTTTCCTGGACTCTCCACACAACATAAGGGAATAGCCCTCTTGTCACCAGCCCAAAAATAAAACTCTGTGTCAGAACACAATATAAGTCGCCTAGTAGCGGTTGGGTTGCACCTGGTCCTCCTCATCAATGAACACAAGAAATCCTGCCTCATCAAATGGGCAAGGGTTAGAACCTCTTCATTCAAAACAAGGAGGTCAGAGTCCTGAAAGAGGGAAGGTTTATCAAAAGCCAGTAGCATAATTCACAGATACTAAGATTAAAAATAAGAAATATCCAGTGATGTGCTACCTTAAGTCATACTTACTTCAGTACGAATGTTCAAGAAAGTTCTCAGCACTCACCTAAACAGGAGTGCTTTTAATAACTTAGTAGATACAAACTTTGCCAGCATATAAAATAGCTTTTAAATGTTTATAAAATAACACTGCCCATATTTCATACATGCCAACAATTCAACTTGGTCTGCCTGTGTGTGATTACATGCATATTAAGATGTTTAAAACCATATTTTTTAGAAAAATACAACACTAAACTTCCTATGAAGTACAAACATGCAAATGAGTTGTCAAGTATCCATTTTTCAGTACAAATTATCAAGAACTCATTAGCAGTATTAAATAATGTAAAACCAGCTTTTAAATTCACATGAAATGTTATAAAATTGTTCATAAATATCAACTTCATTTAACATTTAGGTTCACTCATGTCTTAGATCTATACTGAATTTTAGTTTCTATAAGGTTCTTACAGCAGTTTGAGAAAGATGGGCCTCCCGGCGACAACAAACTTTTTAACTCTGCATTGAAATGTCCCGGCAGTTGAAGCACACTCAAACCAGCTTGGAGTTCTACTCCCTTCCTCAGACTCTGGTCCAGCACCTCTAAAACGAGCATCATGAAACCTGGCTCCATCTTGATGACCCTTACAATTGCTCCCTGAAGTTGCAGCTTTGTCAGCTTGCTCACTTGTTTCTAAAGATAATAAATAATATTACAAGTAAAATGTTACCTTTAAAATAGCGCAGCGCTTTGTTTGGCAAAAGGCACTAGACATTTTGGGAATTTTGAGTCGCGAATATTCCTAAATAGGGAAATTTTACAGTTAAAAAAACAAGATTTTCAGTCTCCTGCGAATAGAGAATTTTTCATAAATAAGTTTATTTCCCGTTCAAAAGACCTTAAATGCCTGAAATATCAATACTTGGGGTATAAATATCTTTAGCAATAAATCATGACACAAAATATTTTATACTGATAGATCTCTGAATGTGATGAAAATCAATAATTTCTGATTTCAAATATTTCCAAAACTTTAGATTACATAACACATAGTTAATTAGGATGCTGAATGAGCCAGTACAGGTAAAAAGACTTCCATAAAAAGTTTGTTTTTTTTACTTTTGTTTGACTAGGATTTTTTTCTGAAGATTGGGAAAACATATTGTATATTTTGCTTTGGGAATGGGTCTAATAGTCGGAGCTGTGGGTACTATAGAAAAAGCCCTGAAGCTGACTCTCATTATTGATCAACTTGTTTACATTTATTCCAAAACAACAAACCAGTCACTTGTAACCATGCCCCCCCCCCCCCACCGGTGCGGGAAGCAGGGACTTTGACTTTAGGTCCAGAAAATATACCTGCACTGCTGGTAAAATCCCCACCAAATGCAACTGCACCCACGGGATCAAAGGTAAGGCTCATTCCCCGCTATTTAAGCACTAGACAAAACCACCGCATTCACCCAGGTTCACATTGGAGGTAAAACACGGCCCATTTCGCCGGACCTGGGGGAGTGGGGGCGTAGTTACAATTGACTGTTGCATAATTCTTACAAATTCACATTTCAATTGCAAAAACTGACATGTTTTGGAAACTTGAAGAACATTTGGGAAGTATAATGGCAATTAAAGACAAATGATATATAAGAAGTCAAAACGGTCAATTAGTGAGAATTCAGCTTTAAAATATACAATATAAAAAAAAATATGGAAAGGAGTACCCTCCAAACATAATTGTGTCTCCCCCCCCCCCCCATAACATATTAATTATTACTTGATCAACTTGTGGTTTCACTTATGTGAAGTGTCAAATTATAGAGTGATCTAGTTTTGGATTCTTAATTCTCTGCATCATTCAAGTACATTTGAATACACATTTAAAATGGATTTCTAAGATGATGTACGTGTTATAAACTTACGCTGTTGTTTTTTTTGGTTGGCTGTGTTATGGTATTTGAATCGACGGATCAGGCTCATCAACATTCACTTTTAATATCAATTTGGGATAAGGGAATGCTTGGAGTTGACTGAAAATACAAAAATAAGAATTTTATCTATACTGTACAGTAAATTATCTACCTGACACCCATGCAGATCACTACGTGATTTACTTTTAGTTTCATCTTTTTGACAATAGAAATAAGTCAATCAATCATGAATTAATGGTCCAGAAATCAAATGCACGTTTACTTACAAGTATGCGTTGCTCCAAACATAATACTGTACGATATCTATGATAAATTAGGCGCGATTGAATATTAACTTAATTTTACCCCACCCACTTCAGTTACTGTAGACATGCCTTTTGATTTATGGTAGAATTTAGAAAATATAAACAATAAAATGCAAGTTCGTTCATAACCTCATTAAAAAGTCGGTTAGAAGTAAAATAAAATAACGCTCTAACCTCAAGAGTAACTGGTAGAAACATTTCTTTTGATCATGTTGGTAGCTGAATGAAAGTCGCTATCGCCAGTATCGGTTGTTTACATACGGGCGCTTCATTCAAGTATTATGCAAATGATCGATTCCGAAGCTGGCTACGAACGGCTACGAACTGTGGCGGGTAATTCGAAAGTTGATATCTTTGATCTCCAAAATATCAACAAATGCGAGTTTTCTTTATAAAAAATTGAAATGGAACATCAAATGAATATGATATGAACTAGTATATCATCAAATTTAAACTTTATTTATGCTCACGTATTTTTCTAATTACCGCTGAACGTATAACTTTAAACATATTCATAAACAATTTATTTATTTCACGATATAAAGATCTATAATGGTATGCCATCTCATAGAAGGCCCCTTCGTTCAATGTGAATTGATTATTATATCCCACCGAAGCAGTATTTTTTTTCAATCCAAACACAATATAGGTTAAACTCAGAAGTGGTTGCAAAAAATATGGCATACCCTATCCATCCTTTAGTTTAGCTGACATTCTACATGCTATGTTGTCCTTTCAAAATGATTAATTTGGTAGTTCGATGCAAGAAAATAATTTAGTGTCTTTTTCTAATTAAATGTCAACCGGAAAAACTCTCGATCATCGTTCTAATCTATATGTAAGTTTATAATAAATGTGATCAAATTGTCTAAACGTTCAACATAAACAAAGAAACTACTAACAAAATGGAAAACAGGAACAGTTTAAGTAAGGTTTCTAAAATATTTCAAAAAACGGTTTTAAACGCAAAGGTCTCCATTTCGTTTTTTTATTTTGACAAAGTTTCAAGGGCGATCATTATCTAGGTCATGTTTGTTTTGATAGAGGTGAGAGGCGTACTCATAACTAGGGGAAGTAAGCATGGAAAAATTGTGTTTAAATGTTTTACGTTCAATGATCAGATAGAATGTGACACCAAGATTTTTTTTTTACTTCGCTTAAGTATGTGCGACTGTTTATTTTAATATGAGAGATACTAATGTAATAATATTGTCAACAGTCAGCTGCGTTTTCTTTTCTGAAAGATTATTCTGTGAACCTGCCTTTTATAGTATTGTTTACGTACGTGTGTATTTCCCTTTCAACGGTTATGAGTATGCATGTTTCTACAAATAAATTGAAGCAGACATGACCTGGACTTTGTACTATGACACATCCGAGTAAATAACTAAAAGTTTATTATATGCCAATCAATTTCCGCCTCTATATCCAGTGAAAATACAGCACGCCTAATGAAAAATCCATTCTGTCGTTTTCTGATTCCGTATCATGCGTTTGTAGTCTCAGAACTACTTTAGCGTTGCTAAATAGCGTGACAAAACAGCTTGTAAAACCTGTCAACTTGTATATAAAATACATAGAATTATCTAACTTTACTAACACTCCGGAGGCATGTAAATATTCAGCAACATGGTTCTTCAAAGAAACATTAGGATTGCACAATGCAGAGAACACTAAATATTTATTGTCTGTGTTCTTCGTACAATATGAATATCTAGAACGTTCTTTAGATTGTAACTAATGAACATGCTTTGCACGACGACGATACCACCATGCCCTATTTTTGGTTCGCGGTATTTAATGTGTGTTAAGGACTACTTCATATCGTTTAACATTATTCAGAAGGCATGATTCGGGTAGAAGATGAATGATTGTGCATATGGCAAAGTCGGGGAACAAGGTCAGTGTGTCTGTAAATGTCCGGATTTTTTTTCAATGCTTATGGTTATTAATATTAAGAATATATGGATACATAGAGACGATCAGTCAGGGGAAAAAAACATATAAACAGTGTTATAAAATTCTGATCTTTAACTGAATGCGTACCAACTACTACATTAAGACTATGATAATACTTCGAGTTTTTCTTATTCGAATATGAGATGATGTATATTGATGGATATCTTTATATATACATATACAGAATATGAGAAACATAAGTGGTCAATGAATTATAAATTAAAACATCGCATTGCCATTATGGCCATAGCTAAAGTTGTTTCATGCCAACGACGATCTCAATATGTATATGAAAAACTACAGAAAAAAGTCAAGTAGTCGAAAGTTAAAACATTTACCCCGTTCAATGGTACAGGGTCAAGCATATGAAAATACCTCCGAAAATCAAACAAGCTAGGCTGAGATTCTTCGTCGGCAACCCCTGTTCTTTATTCAGTACACTGTATTTGCGAGTCTGAATACCGAGCTGGTGTCCCATATACTCCTTAAAAAGTCCTATAAACCCCGCGTACACAATACGAGAGATCCAGCTTCTAGATTCCCAGCGGTGCACAGTAAATTCAATTATTTATCTTTTGCTCATAGTTTTTGAATCGTTAATTTGTATTTACTCACAAAATGGCGAGAGAGGGAGGGAGGGAGAGAGAGAGAGAGAGAGAGAGAGAGAGAGAGAGAGAGCCAAAACAATGTTTTATTATATCCCGGGTGGAACCTAGTCTAAAATAATAGACGTGTTATACGGGATTCTTCCAATCCCTAACGTCTAAACGGGAATGTGCAAAAAACGGGGGTGTTTTAAAAATATTGAAATTGTTTTAAGTGAAGTATTTTATGGTTGAAATTGATCATAAAGAGTTATATTCATATTTTACCATGTAGGTGAAATGTTATTTTGCACTTAACAAGCATTTAATGCATTAAAACAAGTTGTTTACCTTTCCAATAAAACGAAAGTTGACTGACACAGAAAACAATTATGCGAAGGGGAACAACTCGATACAATCGTAATAACTCGGCCTCCTCCGACAAAGCTTCGAGATAGACCTCGTTGCACAGTCGTTACAACTCGGCCATGGCCGAAATGTTCCGAGCGATTTAAAACTGTGCCCTGAAGCCTTGCAGGTGCCCTTTATGTATATATCGTTGTTTTGACAGAATGAAATGAAGAAAAGCCGTCAAACTCATAATTATAAGTTGGATATTTATTTTTTGTGTACGGAACTAATATAAAATAACATTATCTGGTAATATTTCTTGTTTTTATGATATTTTATAGACGCTATATGCTTTAACCCGGAATCCTGATCGGAACAACTACCCACTTTTGATACTAAACAATTTGTACGTGAAGGATTTGCCATATCAAAAATCTAAAAAAATCCGTCAACGTACAATTATTTGGACTAGGGTGGAACCCGGAGATTTTCATGTTGGTGCTGATTCTGGGTGATTAAATGAAAATTTTGATAGGTATATATTTGTTATATAGTCTGATGAAATTATTTGAATATGTCGTAATACAAATCTAGTTTATGTCTTGACAATGGCATATTCGTTAATAAGGGAAATAAACATGTACACATAAACATAATATAAATAAGTTTTTCATATAGCGAGCAGTACATGGTTATTATATTAATAGCATCTTTCCTATGTAAATGGTCAGTCAAACAAACTTTACATACAGCAAAGGTATGTGAACACAGAAATAGATGTAACTCGATTGCTAGATAAGTGATTGAAACCTAACGAGTTTATATTATTTTACTATAAAGGACTTCATGAAACTGTCCAACGTTGTGATATTTACCGGCTTACTTCCCCTAGTTATGAGTTAGTCGCTCTATGTAATGTAAACAAGCATGACCTAAATATATCAAATGAAATACCCTTGAAAATTTCATCATAATAAAACCAAAAATGGAGATCTTTGGGTTTTACTCCATATTGTGGAATATCATTAAAACATTATTAATTCTATTTCTCTTCTCCATAGTGTGAGTATTTGTTTTATTATTTTATTAATATAGAAATGTTTGACTGCATATATACTATAAAGCCATTAACTGTTAGAATATAAGATTCAGACGTTTTACAAAGTAGATATTGTGCTATATTTTGACTTAACATTCTACAAAAAAGAGAATTATATTATTGAAATACAATGTAAACTACATGGACAATCTTTTATAGGATTTTCTACGTTAGTCAACTTGGTGTGAAATGAATGAGTTTTGATTGGTTTAGATGTTGACCAAGATTAGGCATACTCGGCAATGGGTTTTTTTCATTTCAGTTTCTGTTCTTGGCTTGACATTTTAAACGAACAGACACTAAATCCCAATTACAGAGACCTAATAAATTGCCTATTGTAGAACTGTAAAATGTACATGCGGCTGATATCCCTTGTTTTGATAGCATCACTATTGTTAAGTAGGAAGAAGTTTTACTTGTGTACCAATCACTATATATATATATAAAAACATGTTGGAATATACCGTGCTATTGCGGCAAAAAACCCCATACACAATGATGTACCAATTAGATCTAGCATTTGAGCGAGCAAATCACAAATCATTCCGCTACGATATTTATAAAGATGGAAAACAGCATATGTACAAGAATACACTATTATATTAAAGTGGTAGAGCTAGTGTTGTTGTTTTATTAACGGTGGTCTTAAATTAAGTTGTTGATCAGATGCTGCCCGATATGTTTACCGCGATTAGTTACATTAAAAGTGTCTTTTTAAAGACAGCAAATGTTAAATATTTTTTATTATACCATTGGTCTACTTTCACTGTCGACTAAGATTCACTTTCGATTTGAAATAGAGGTAAAACTATGATTTAATCATCACTTTAACTGACCTGATAAATAATCAATCGAATAGTTTGTCAGTATGGCATTTTATTCAGCATGACCTAAATTATGCAATAGCTATCAATGCACATGTATACTCTCATAGATCAAAACTAAACAAATCATTTGTTTCAGGTATGATTGGGTCCAGATGCTGTTATGGAAGCACAAATACAAAATAAAAGGTGCCTTTCCCCTGCCAATTTTTGGAACAATGTTGTCTTACATTATGGCGGTAAGCGGCTGTTTTTATGCTTTCGGGTCCCATTTTCTCGAAACTTTTTAAGCATAACAGGCTTAAATAGCTTATTGCAGTTAACCAAAATGCATGCTTAAATTGGATTTTGATACATGAATAGTTTATTGTAATTATCATAAAGACAATTACTATATAAAGTTTAAAATTCTCAAAGAAGTAAATATTATGCCAATTATTGAAAAAAAATAGTGTGCTTAATCCTTTTATAAGGGACTTAAAAAGTTTCGAGATATTATGGTTCGTTGATTGGCATATTAATATCGCACTATCCATCCGTCCGTCCTCCTTTTTTCGTGTCAGGACTTGACATGAAACAGGCGGTCGTGAACGGGTTGTAACTTTGTTATTCACATGGGGATTTACTTGGAAATATCCTGGCATAAATGAGTGACACATAAAGATGATGTGCCGCATGCAAAACCAAAAGTCCTACCTTGAATGTCAATGCCACACTTTGACGTTAACCGTTGTGAAATGCTGCATATATGCATATTGAGTGTAATGTTTTACCTCGACTGTTATTTAATAAGGCAATGGCGCATTTGAAATAATATTCCATAGCCATTCGGCACATTAAAGTGACATGCCGGGTGCAGACTCCTTTCCCTATCCCTGGATATGTCGCGTTCAAGTCCCAGTTCCCAACATCTTTGATGATCGTTTCCACCGACTTAAAGTCCACTATCATGGGCTCCTGCATATTCGCTAAAAGTTTATTTTAGCTCTTCTTGAATTGAAGATATTTCATTGCTCTGTTTGGCACTTTTGGGGCATTTGTCACCTACAGTGACAGTTCTTGTTTATTTTTAGATTATGTTTATGATCATGAAAAAATATAATATCCTTATTTTTAATGGAGTTGATTATGGGTCAGATGAGACATACTTGTACAATTTTGCACTTATTGGCACATGAGGATCCCTCAGCGGGTCTAGTTTTTGCTAACCGTGCCAATGCTGTAACCTTTCAATGACGATATATTGATAATTGTGTAACGTATGTTGTCTTGTAGCGCTGTGCTTCTTGATTGGCAGTCCTTGTAGTTTCCATAGTTTTAAGCTCGACTATTCGAAGGATAAGTAGGCTTTACTACTCGCCCCGGTGTCGACGTTGGCGTTAGCGACGGCGTCCGGTTAGAGTTTTAGGACAAGTTGGCATTTTCACTTCATAACTCTTATACCCTTCATTCAATTCACTTTATACTTCACACAGTGGTTCAGGACCATCACATAATGCGGTTACATAACTCCATATTATCCTTAATACAAAATATGGCCCCTGATTATCTTAGGAACTTAGGCTTAAGTTTAAGGGCACATTGTGCCAGGTTAAAGTTTTAAGGTTAGTTTGGATCTTTATTAATAACTTCTATACCCTTCATTTAATTGACTTGATACTTTACACAATTATTGACAACTATCTTACAATTAGGTTACATAACTCCATAATCTCCCTTAATACAAATTATGGCCATTGATTGATTTTTTTAAACGGTTTTTACTTTTTTATTGCTATTTATTGCTTTTGACTGTTCTTCTGTCAATCATTGAAAACCTGGTTTTGTCTCATTGCGGTGTTTTTTTGTTTACTTTTTAATTTACCTTTTTAATTGCTCACATATTACATCATTATTGTATTCATTAGAGTCGAACCCTTGTTTTATAAGGTTCCTGAAATGAATCAGTTGCTCTTTAAACCTCATAATATTCAATCAATGTTACAGCCTGGCGCAGAGGATCAGCGAAAACGGTTTGAGAAATATGGTAGCGTTTTCGGGTAAGTATGAACGTTTTGAACTATGCTTATAATTCACTCATTTAAAAACTGCTCGCCCCAATTTCTCGAAATTTCGTAAGCTCAACTAACTCACTTAAGTATCTTATTTCATTTAGCAATATTATTTACATAAATATAATTTTAAAAACAAAAAGTATTTGAGTTTAATAATCTCAATTAGTATTTACTTTAAAAAGTCGCAGAACTTCTTATTTATTTGTGCAATTAGTGAATCTAAATAGCATTATAGTGCTGCATTTTGTCCCGAGTTTACGCTGCCTTTTCAGACGTATGGTTATATAATTAACTCATATATATGCAAATGAAATGTTTATTTATCAAAAAATAAGTACGATTGCCGGTTCGCAAGCTAACCTATTAAACTGGCAGGACGAATGCGGTTTCCTCACTGTTTCTGAACACTGAATAAGTTGTGTGTATGCTTTTTTACGTTTATTTGTCAAGGTCTTCACCTGTAACTTATTTAATGTTACCAATGTTTGGCAGTTTTACACTAAGGCCAAACCGAATTGAAATCACGTCTATGGGATTGACCGCAGCAGTTTTTTAGAAAATGAAAAAGGAAGTATTGTATATTTGTTTAAGCGACCGCTCCTATATTCCACCAAAAGAAGGTAATAAATGATAATAAATATCTGCAAAATGATGTAGCATCTTAAAATGTTAAAATGGGTCGTTTTATGCCTCTTTCAACTTCTGGAAGGTTGAAACAGCAATATAAAATGAATATTTTATGGAATATTTACTCTTAAATTTACTCTCGTAAGGGAAATGTTATGTTATAATTGTTCCGGAATATCACTTCAAATAGTTATTATGAAACACAAAACGGTTTCGACGTCGACCGCTCCTGTTTTTAAACAAACATTATCTTGCCCGCTTACTACGTGTAAACTAAGCAAAACTTAGACGACGATTAATATTTTTAAATTGGTGTGATCTTACATACATTTAAATTCAAGACAGTACAATGTGAGGTCATTTGCAGCGGACCGTCCGGTTCTACCAGAGTCATTGCAGTTGCCGACATTCAATTGCTGAAAAAAATCATGATCCAGGACCACGTGGAGTTCCAAAACCGATATGTACGTTTGAGTATTTGCTTGCCTTTCAGTCTTATGTTTTGCTTTGTGACAACAGAATACATTTAAACAGTTTTTTCGATCAACTAATTGGAACATATCAAAGCAATATGTATTAGTATCATGAAGATTGGTATTAAGGACCAAGTGAACGTTCCGTGAACTGTGTGTATGCTTAAAAGTCATATGTACGATTTTCCTCGTGGTAACAATGCTTATTTCACGAATTAATTCTTATTTATTACGATTCATAACGAAATTTACGAAATAAAACCCTACAAAATGATAAACTAATTCATTGAAATGTATTGACAACAATGCATATGATTATTTGTTCAGTGTTTATTGTCTGGCAAAAGGTTAACGATTTTATAAAATGTAATTGTAGTACATTGAGGCCATCACCTTGTTGTTACCAATGCATGAATGTTCACACTTGCCCATCATTTTACGATAAACTCAGGAGACATTTGCATGAAAACCGCTGGTAAATATAATTAATACACATTGTTTCTTTTCTATGTTACCTAAGCTTTATCTTAAATACTGTTCTGTTTTTTTGAGAACTCCATTTGAATAGAGGGTCAACATTGAGTTATATTTTTGATGTGTTTCCCCAGGTTTTCAAAGCAGGATACGATCCTCCGCCGATTGCCCACACGCTATTATATTTGGACGATGAGGAGTGGAAACGCGTCAGGAGCATTATCACTCCTAGCTTTAGTGTCGGAAAATTAAAACAGGTTGGGAAATTGGTGTTGTGTTTTAAGAGTAACGGGAATTTGTATTGTTTCATATGCCCCAATCATAGACAGTTTTGATCGGAGGTATAATGTTGTCCCTGAGGGTGATTTGCGTCCTACTACAACGAGTCTCGCTGCTAAATGATTCTGTTTTATAGAAAAAACATTGTGCGTCGTGTATAATATAGCTAGATTTCAAGTGATGATCACACCATGGCTATGTGTCGCGGTTTTATTATACCCATTTGTCTCACATAATTTATAAACCGAAACAACTTTTGCCTAGTAATTTCGTGATGTTATTGTGCCCGAACAGATGACCAAACAGATGAATTCCTGCGCTGAACTGCTTATTGCTGGCTTTCTAGAAAAGGCAAACCCAAGTGCAGTCATAGAACCAAAAGTGTAAGTCTAAATTAAATATATCATATGTCTAATAACTATACAGACATCATCGAAAAATATCCCATTGTCATTGCTTTATCAGCCATTCAATATTTATATATCATAGAGTGTTGTCTAAATATGAATTTTATGCATTAAAGTAACAATTTTCTTTTACTCCAATCAATAACTCATATATCGCTCTTCGCTTTCTACATTGCAGACATTTTGGCTGCTATACCATGGACGTGATCGCCAGTAATGCTTTTGGAATATCCACTAACGCCTTCAAAAACCCCGACGACCCGTTCATAAGGCACGCGAAGAGAGCGTTTTCAACGCCAGTCTTCAGCCCAATCTTAGTTTTAGCATGTAATAATTGTTGTGATACTTATACAACTCACCATTTTGGGCTCGACTGTCGATTGATGTATGCACGCAGCAGGCGATATAATAGTGTTTTGTTAGAGCTATTTATCGATTTGCTGAGTACAGCTGAGTACATTGAGTTACAAAAAGGTGAATAATTTTGTATTGCAGTTTTGTTCCCAAGGCTCTTTTCTCCAATCTCAAATCTGTTGAAGTATAGTGCGTACTACCCAAAGGATTCCCTTGAGTTTTTCTGTGATGTTTCAAGCAAAATCATTGAAGAACGGAAACAAACTTTTGATGTAAGTGATGAAGACCCATATGTAGTTTAGAGTCGATAATGGAGATAACATTTATTGCAATACAAGTCGTTTTACAGAGTAATACAAAGGTGATTCAAAATGAAAGTAGAATTTTTTTATACAAACTAAAGGTAATTATCTTAGGATTGTCTTTCGTACGTTTTGTAATTGAATTTTGATTTGATTTAATTGCATTTAAAAAAATAAAAATTTCAATTTCAAATTATTTTATTTTAAATAATTGTTTTTTTTTGTTTTTAAATTTAATTTTATTTTATGTTATGTTAATTTAATCTAATATAATTTAATATTTATTGAATTTAATTTAATTTAATGTTGTTTTTTTCAAATTAATAGATTAAAATGAAAATTTTGAAAATAAGTTATATTGTTTTGAATATCTTGTTATTAGTACGCTCGTTGGTTACCGCACCCAAGTCGTTGTTCTGATTTGTTTGATATATTAGCGCGATCTAAGCATGACGTACTCTACTTCGCTATGCTTACCAAAGCGCAAGGTGCTCTTGGTGAGCCTAGAAATGACCTCTTGTGTATGGTTTACATTAAAACCGGTTCAATTACAATATAAGTTATTTGTAAGCTGTTACACGGGAAGGAAAGGCGGAGATGAATTGAACATACTTAAGAACAAATATATCATCTTGTAAACATGAAGTACCGTAAAAGAAAGCGTTCAACAGATTTAGTTCCGCGCTACTTAATTATCCACTCGGGCATATAAACTAGAGTATTGGGCTTTTAGAAATCAGGAGTAACAAGTACTGTATAACATAATGTCTTTGACATATTATCTGCAACATTATCAGACGTAACCTCTTACTTGAGCCAACACCAATGTGAATGGTTCGGTGGCGTCGTTAAATGAAGTTACAAAATGATAGCACTATTTTATAAAATGTTTTACCGGAGCACCGACCGTATTGTTTTGCTAAATAAAAATGTACATTGTTTCTTTGATTTTTTTGCAAGCCGCTTAAATTGTCGTGTTTGATTTTAAACACCCGCCATAAAGGTGTCTCTTTGCAATACATTTTATACTGTGTCGCGTCACTCTGTAACGGAGATTTGAATTGGACGCCAAGTATGGCTGAGAAGTGTCGCGTCATTCTGTAACGAAGATTTGAATTGGACGCCAAGTATGGTTGAGAAGTATAATATCCATCAGAATCCTCGTAATTTCAAACTGCTATTCTTTGAATCAAGATTTTGACCGCTGTTGATACCAACAGCAAGCCATCGTCTGAGTATTATAAAACACGTCGAGAATCCTGTTAAATCAAAATCTGCTGTCATACAAATTAACCGATCTGTATTAGTATAGCGATGTCGTGTCTGATCTGACAATTTATTTTCAATTGAAGTATAGTAAAAAGGACAAGGGCATACTATCCCTCACTTAAGCCTTGGACTGTCAGGCGTGTTAATAGTGACATAGTGGGTATATTATCCAATTTGACAGCATATGCCACCACCGTCCACTACCCACCAGGCGTGATTGTCTCCACTAAAACAACAAACACACATAACTTAAAAATATATAGTGAACGAGTGTTACACATGCTTGTTTAGGAATTGAATACCTCAGTGAATGTGGTCAGATGATAAAATTGCATTTTGAGAAAGTAAAACACTGAATAATAAATGTTGTCCTTTAGTGAATAATATTCAGAATTAGATTGTTTTATTTGGCCCTGCATATCTCATTTTCCTTTCAAAATATCCCGTAAAACATTAAAGTAATGTTAGCCTTATAAAATACAACAAAGCCGGTATATTACGATATTTTCACGCCCGATACGTTTTGGCGTACAAGTCCAAATAAAAATATTGTTTTGAATAAACGTTTCTGTATGTTTGTAGCCAAGCCGAGTAGATTTACTTCAGCTGATGCTTAATGCGGAACTTCATGATAATGACAAGGACGCCAAAACCAAGAAAAGTACGCTTACTGAATATCTTTTATTGAGCAATATGATGATTTATTGATTTAACAAATGTGACCGTTTGACATAATATAATTCCCTGTTGCTTTATTTACTTTACTCCGTTTAATTTAATACCAACATCCTACTGAGCCCAACATTTATTCATAGAGTAGTACGTAACTTGTAACAACCATTATTAAATCTATCTTGAACATAATTTCAGGGCTATCTGTAGAGGAGCTAATTGCCCAGATGTTTATAGTGTTTGTTGCCGGCTATGAGACCACCGCCTCACTTCTTCAATACGCCGCATACGCTTTAGCCCTCCATCCTGGCGTCCAGGATAAACTTACTTCCGAGATAGACAACTGTATCCCTGAAGTAAGCATAATAATTAAATAAAATAAGTGTGAAAGGTTGTCTAAAGCAGTAACTGTACTACATAGAAATAGTTATTCATAATCAGCGTATGCTGCAAATATTTGGGTTGTTCTGTTTTGATTTCCACACTTTTGCTTTTCGAATACAAGTCCCAATCATCATACACAAACTCTTCTGTCGCGGAAAGAGCAATACATCTTTATTTAATTGTCATGGTGTTAAAAATGGAGATTTCATGGTTTAGCAGAGCTGAAGTACGATGTTATTTTAGAATGTGAACATAATCTGTTATTTGCAGGATGTCACTGAGCTAACGTATGACGTAATACAAGAGATGCCCTATCTAGACCAGTTCGTTTACGAAACCTTGAGAATGTACCCACCTATTGTAGCGTAAGTTATTCCCAACTTGATGCGCAGAAAGATTCCATTATAACTTAGAGCAAAACATATATAGTGATTAATAAATACCAAACAATAACATTTCATCGTAATAGGTGATGGATTGCACAACATAGGGATTTATTTTTCAGGATGAACCGAAGGACCAGCAAAGACAAGGATGTGTTTCTGGACGGTTATTGGTTTCCCGCCGACACAATGATCATGTACAACATATACATGATCCACCATGACCCAAAACATTATCCTGAGCCTGAAAAGTTCAAACCTGAAAGGTACCTGAATATAAAATTATCGTGCAACATCTTGAAGGGGACAATGTATCTTGTGCATTAGCTTCATATTTTGTCAACGTTGTTTGATGAATACCATCTTAAATATTCCTAGTTTCATGCACTATGCATTTATCACATTTCATAAATCATCATACAGATCACAGTATTTATAACGTCTGTGTCTTTTGAAAAGTAAGTTGCATATACAATGATGGTGTAAATATGTCTCATTTACTTAAAACATCAATCAGAAGCCAAGTAGCAAATATATACGTCGTTTTCAATACATCCTTGTTTTCATTGGAAGACGAAATACATGAACGTACATGTAACTTGAAATATGTGAAGCAATTTTTCTGTTTTTAAATAGTACGTTTTCCACCAATAATCATTTATTTTTAGCTTATTAAGCGTTTTGAAAATAATGATTTTAAATTCCCGTATAGTTGATTTTTAAAAAAAAAACAATTCATTTCCTCGTCTGTTATGTTAAGACAATAGTATACATATGGTCAGTGTCATGACGTCGGAGTCGTCTAAACAACGTCTTTGTAATAACTATATAACTGTTCAACATGACACTCGGTATGCTTTAATTGTTAAAGATGAAATCCTCATGTAGCAAATTGAACGAGTGTCTCTTGTTGAATCAAAGTGATAGTTATGCCTCTGTTTAAGCTGTGGAATCTGCTAACTTGTTGATAAACATTACCAATAAATATATACTACCAATTTCTCGCTGATTTATCACTTTTGATTCAAAGATTTCTCCCTGAAGAGAAGGCAAAACGTGACCCGTTCACCTTCATACCGTTCGGACATGGTCCTCGGAACTGTATTGGCATGCGGCTTGCTCTCCTCGAGGCGAAAATTGCCCTGGTGTCTACGTTGAGGAAGGTCAAGTTCTTCCAGGTCACAGAAACTGAGGTAATATCGTATTTGGTTTACCAAAAGCCGACTATAAATATGTTCATCGCTAGTCGCACAAGAGTTACATCTAATTGAAAACCTCTGACACTGAAACAGGAAGGTAGTTGGTTGTCAGGCTTCGAGGATGTAAGGAGTCATTGTAACTCTGCGAAATGATGGCATTTTATATAAGTGGTTGTTCCCTTTATCTCTTTATGTAGTCAAGGTCTTTTCTATATCCCTTTATTTTGAGAATATACTCCACTCAAAATGGCTTCCGTATAAGTCTTTGGGTCAAACCACATATGTCTGAGCTATATTACTAATGTTAACGTCTACCTTGTTACAGGTGCCCCTGGAAGTTGTCACTTATGAGCCGTTCCTGCGACCCGCCAGGCCAGTGAAAGTTGGGGTGGAGAGACGATCTTAGGCCCCAAACTGACAGTTAACAGCACACGAGGTGTTTAAAAAATGAGTCGTCACATTTATGTTATGTAGAGTCGGTGTACATACATGAGGGAATTATTGAAAGAAGTCTTTTTTAAAAACAAATAAATAATTGTATTTTACTCGTCTGTTGTGAAACAGGCAATAATCGCTTGAGCGGCATGTAAAGCCAACATAGTCTTCCCATTTTCAATTGAACATTGGCTCTGGAAGTTTTTTGATGATTTGCGTGGAGTTGTAGTAAGCAGTACATTATGTCAATTTAATGATTTTAAACCGTTGTAGAAAGCGTGTATATCTCAACAAGATATTTTGCAAGTGTATGTAAAGGTGTGATTGTTGTCGTTCTCTTAAGATTGTTATAAAACATTGAATGCGTTTGATATCCAATCCTATAATCGTTCATTTGCATACTCGTGTTCATTAGTATACTCGAATGTAGTGAGTATGACAAGTTTGTAGTTGCATTATATTATCATTGTATGTGTTGTCTCTTTTCATGGATGCTTAAGCTAGAAAGTATGTATTATAAATAAATTGCCATAAACGTAAAGCTGTGTTATTGTCTAAGAATGTACGAAGGTTTATTTGCGCCCGTTCACGGCATTATGACCTGACCAAGCGTTTGTTCTTAGGACAACTTTAAGAGTATTTAAATGACAAAAGAGACCTGAGTTAAAAGTGAATGCAGTGCCAAGGAACACTGAAGTTACCATACATGTCCTGATTCGTCATATAATACAATTTTATTCAACGAGTTAAGAAAATATGTCAGTAAGCGAGGTTTTGGCATTGAATTGTGTATTTTATGAAGACTAGTGACATATTATTTCTGTTATATGCTAGTTTCCGATAACTAGAAGAGCAAAAAGGCCTACTGTTTGACCTGCGATGTTGATGAGCCAAAAACTACATAAACAATATTTACATAAACACTTCATTCTTGAACTATAGTTGTTGATCATCAATTTCACATTATTTCTGTAGAAATGCAATGGTATTTCCCATCGAAATTGCGTGCTTTTCTTCGATACTTCTGTCCTGTCATTGGGCGCGATAATACTAATGGGCGGGACAAATCTACTACGGAACTACTGCGAATTGACATTTGTTAAATTTAAAGCACCTGACAATTCAACATGAAAACAAGGAAATAAAACAAGAGTGTACCAGGATTAGAAGGTTTGGTGATGAAGACATAAAGGTTATTGAAGAGCCTCACCAGTCAAAGAGGACAAGAGAAAGCTAAAAGTGGCTTAGAAGTAAAGGTATTACAAGGTATGAAGGTTTGTGTGGTGTTGTGGTTTTCATTTTTTGTGTAAAACATTGTTAAAAATTGAATTTGATTCTCAAACTTGGTTAAAGTGATAAATTTTAACACTAAAAAGTAAAGAAAAAAGAGTTTCAAGCATAAACATTTACAACATAATATTTTAACACGATACGGAAAATATGAAGAAAATCATGTAACAGCGCAAGGTAATTATACACATAAATTATAATAAAATTACGATCATTTTTTTTTTCAATAAAGAGCACACTATTTTTGGAAAAACTGTTCAAAAAAGCATCTTCGGACTCCAGATTGCCACACATCCAGGTGTGCTGAGCCTCTAAAAGTGTTGAAGGTCTCAGACGAGTAACTTGGCCAGACCTTGCGCAAGTTCTACTGCAAGGTCACCCCGCAGCCACCAGAAAGGCGCTCAAAGGCCTTTGTAGCTGGGTCAAATGTGTACCACAGAAATCAGGCCTCAACATAGACATTGCTCATGGCACATTATTAGAGGCTGCAAATTGCACACTTGATGGGTTCGTGAAACAAAAACCTAAGGCCGGGCTTTCCCTACCCACACATCGCAAGCCTAAAATCGAGCAAAGCGACATTAAAACCATATATATGCGCTTCTCCAATGCTTTATCTTCTCCAATACCTTTTCGACAATGCGTATGGTTTGAACTTGCTCTCTACTTGACGTCGCGCGGTCTTGAATTTCACCACCAGTTTTAAGGCGACACCTTTGAGTTTACTGAAGATCACGATGGTATTGAGAAAAGCATCGTAAAGCACGAGAGGGGGGGGGGGTTGGGCTCATATTCATTGAATGGTAAATGAATTTGCTTTTAATACTGACACTTTTCACCAAAGTACTTCTCACAAAATAAACTGAACCCCTCATTGACTTCTTACCTTTGAGCAGTTACCCCAACATGAAACCTTTATAAATGTGACCTCTAGAGTGTTAAGAAGCTTTTCCTTTAATTTGACCTGGTGACCTAGTTTATGACCACACATGACCCAGATTCGAACTTGGCCTAGAGCTAATTAATATAAATATTCTGACTAAGTTTCATGAACAGTCAGTCATAAATGTGACCTCTATAGTGCTAACAAGCTTTTCCTATGATTTGACCTGGTGACATAGTTTTTGATCGCACATGACCCAGATTTAAACTTGATTTAAGGATTATTAATATAAACATTCTGACCAGCTTTCATGAATATACAGTCATAAATGACACCTTTAGAGTGTTAACAAGAATTTCCTTCAATTTGACCTCGTGACCTAGTGTTTGACCGCACATTAGTCAGAATCAAACTTGACCTAGAGAGTATTAATATAAACATTCTGACCAAGATTCCTGAAGATACAATCATAAATGTGACATCTATAGTGTTAACAAGCTTTTCCTTTAATTTTACCTGGTGACCTAGTTTTTAACCCCAGATGACCCAATATCGAACTCGTCCAAGATTTTATTAAGGGTAACATTCTGACTAAATTTCATTAAGATTGTGTCCAAATTGTGACCTCTAGAGTGTAAACAGTCAAATTGTTAATGATGGACGACGGACGACGACGACGGACGACAACGACGACGGACACATGGCGATCACAATAGCTCACCTTGAGCACTTCGTGCTCTGGTGAGCTAAAAAGCTAGTTATGTTTATCAAGGATTGTTTAATATGTACCGCCTTGGAACGGTCAGTAAAATGTTAATTTACTGGGGGTTAAAACCAGTTTAAATGGACACACCCCACAAGCCAAGTTTAAAGTTAACTGCGCAATAGCTATGAACGAAATATGAAATAAAAAGTCAAAATTTAAAACAAGAGCTGTCACAGAGACAGCGCGCTCGACTATTCCGACGCTTTTCTGTGTATAGATTGAAAGGTTTTGGCGAAACATGCATGGATCACTGTTAGATTAGATTTCAATGCAATACATGATGTGCTGAGATATTTACATAAATTGAATGAAAAATATTTGAGATGGTCAAAAAGGGGCATAATTTTGTCAAAATGCTTGATAGAGTTACCTCCTCCTGTGGGGGCATAATGTTGAACAAGTGTGCAAAGTTTCAAAGCCATATGTCAACATTTGAGGTGGTACACAAACTCTTACAAAAACTTTAACATAAGTGGTTATGCAGACGCCGACGCTCGGGTGACTAGGATAGCTCTCCTTATTCTTCGAATAGTCGAGCTAAAAAGGATGTATTCTTATTCATTATAACAGAAACATATTAAGCTCTTGGTATGTACAATTTAACAAACCTTTTTATTGAAGAAATATGAGTATGCTAAAGAGCTCCAACGATATATACACTTCCGCAAAACAATCAGTAAATAATTGTCGACAACCATTCTTTTTGACCATTCTATTTCTATATGTGCACACTGTATGTTAATTGTCAACTTTACGATCTTTCGCCTAACAAAAAACTTGTTTTTCTTAAACCAGCAGCAATCAAAGACTGGCCAAGAACAGCCGCAGCCTATTATCCAGAATTATTGAATAAAATTCCGAAAAAAATACTTGTGTTATATCAGGGTTACATATTGTTTGTTTCGAAACAAAAAACAGAAAAACGTCACTGTGTTGTTTAGTCTTGAGAGGAGGACCGCCTTTCCACCCCAACCTTGATAGGTCTGACTGGTCGCAGGAACGGCTCGTAAGTGATCAATTCCAATGGCACCTTTAGGTAGAAGTTTATATTATAAGAATATAGCATAGTGTATGCCGTCTAAATTGTATGAAATTCTTACATTCAAATAGCGGTTCTAATTAGCGCAAGTTGAAAGAATTTCATAGATTGCATTCAAACTAGGCTTAAAGTTTCCTAGCATTACATCGATCTAAGCAATTACTTGAACACAGAAAATTTCACGAATTTACATGTGTGTATTCTTCCATGTATAATTGTAAATTAACCATGTAATACCAAAATAACACGAACATGCTTATGCACATAATTTACTGAATTTAATGTTGCTATCAGTTAATCTGAAACACAAGTTGAATATTTTGAAAACAAACATTTTGTATAAAAAACACATAAAAATCCCAATTTAAAGACTAAAGCTCATTTTTCTAATAAAGGCGTTTATTAGTACGACTGTTTCCATAACATGTTCTAATTGATACTGGAAAAAACAACACCATCAACAAGAACAGAATATGCATTACTGACATTTCCATATTACCTCAGTTTCAGGGACTTGAAAGAACTTGACCTTCCTCAAGGTAGCCACCAGGGCGATTTTCAACTCCAGGAGAGCAAGCCGCATGCCAATACAATTACGAGGACCATGCCCGAACGGTATGAAGGTGAAAGTGTCACGTTTGGCTTTCACTTCAGGGAGAAACCTTTAAATTGAACAAAGTATATCAAAGTACAATCTTTCTCACATGCAGAACACATATTGCTCTCGTATATTGCTATAGTTTACTTTAATATACTTCTCATTCGGAACCCTTTGGTCAATAACATCAAAACACAGTTTGAGCGGTTCGGTCGATAACTTATTAGCTTCATTGTATGATCAATGCGCTAACTGGAGCACTATCGATGTTACGAATTTACTTTTTCACATTTTTCCATGTGTATATAATATGAATCCTTTTGTTTGTAAAAAAGTAGATAACGGGAAAAACACAGTATTTAAGTATATGCACGGATTGCTAGACAAGGCTGATGGTATGTATACTCTATGGTATACCTTTCCGGTATAAACTTGTCTGGTTCCGGATAAAGTTGAGGGTCATGATGAATCATGTAAATGCTGTACTGGATCAGTGTGTTAGCAGGAAACCAATAGCCATCCAACAACACGTCCTTGTGATGGCTGGTCGTCCTGTTCATCCTAAAACATTTACCAACCCATTCGAAACTAGGCATGGTCTTATTTATATTTGTAACGAAAACAATGTTTTACACATGCACATGCATCCATCAAATGGAGCTCAAATTTCTCGAATTATATCAAGTCGCTATTAACAGAATTCAACTCAGCTCACTTTTGTTTGTTTAGGTTAATAATTTGTATACTATATACATACATGTACTGATATTTTACTTCAAAAGGAATTCAGTAGCATGATAATCACAATACATTACGTTTTACTTAGTTAAAAAATGGCTTAACAAAATAAGCTAATTGAAAAATTGGGACCTGATGGGTGCGTCTCAAAATATGTGTATCGGACATTGTCCTGTAGTATGGAGCGGTATTCGGTTCAAAAATGAAATTGGCAATTTGTTAACATTTATATGCTTTATTAATAATCTGTTTAAATACATTCCATTCATGTATTGTTTAATTCGTTGTAATAAAGTGTTAAATCGTAATTTACATTTCTGTAACTGGCTAGCAAATTTCATGATGTTACAAACCGCTATGTGTTTAATGCTAAACGCCAAACCGCTATGTGTCTAACGCTAAACGCCTAACCGCAATACGCCTAACTCAATTTCGATTACGAAACTAAACATGTAAATGTCAACTTATCACTGAAATGTTGCTTCGTTTGATTTCAAATTGTCTTCTTAAATTGCAAATCGGAAAGTGACTATTGCTTAAGTTCAAACCGTGATTCGATATTACTAGAATTTGATTACGAAACTGAAGATGAGCTTATCAATGCTGGCTTCAACTAATCAATGAAAAAAAAATACTTCCCCTTACTTTGAAATTGCCATTTGTACTATGGTGGAAATCACGGGCATCTGGAGCATTGAGTTCCTAAAATACCTCGGCCAGTATCAAACAGGAATTGGCCTCGGAAATAATAAGCTCCATCCTGGCCTACCAAGGAGGTGTTCAAACACCCAAGCGATATGTTTGACCAAAGACAGGATGAGGGGAGAACTATTACCACCTATTTGTGTGTAAGTGTTATTTTATATACCTGATATATTTTATTAAAATATAAAAAGTGCCCATATGAGAAACTTAATGGAAATGTCTTTTATTTTTAGTGGGTGGGGTTAAGTCTGCTTCCAATTGACAGATCCTGAGATAGTACATAATATTTTTTAAGCTCCAGTGACCAGTGGTAAAATTAAGAACACAAATACTTTATAAATTTGATTTCTTTGAAATACAAATAAGTCTGAATCTGACTTTACTTAGATTGATAATAGGTAAGACTTTCTTATAATGCACCAGTCAATTTTAACCACGGCCCCCAGGTCTGGGGGTATACTGAATTCGTTAATTTTATCTTCGCTTTAAATATAGTGGGGAATGAACATTACCTAGGGTCCCTGGGGTGCAGGGTTATTTTGCGGGGATGTGACCATCTGTACGTTCCCTAAGGGCAAGGATTTAATTCAGGGTTGGCTGGACCAAAAGTCAAAGTCCCCGCTATTCCCCGGACCTGGGGGGGGGGGGGGGGGGGCAGTTGGCAGTTGTTACAATTGACTGGTGCATAAACACAGTGTTTTTACAAACTTCATTTTTTATAATTAAAATTTACTTTTCTTTAAGTTTAACCATAGACGTTTGTTTTACATGTCCGTGCTAAAACATACCTCTTCTCCAAATATAATCTTTGACTGTTAGTGACATAGTTAAATACATTTATTCATCAAAGTTTTAGAGTGTTTTGATAACTGAGAGCTCAATGTAATGGCACAATTGGATGCCTGTTCACTAATATAGCTCTCAAAATAAATTAGATCATCATGCTAGTGGTCTAGCAAAATGGGTTTGAACACAAAAACCAGCACACATTTCTTTCAAGGTTAAATTCTATAATATCAACCGTTGGTGGTGATGCAGAAACATTGCAAGATGCTGACATTTTTACTGTGTCAATGAATATTGCAGACATTTAAATTTCAATCTTATCGTTATTTTTAAAGGGCAGTATGGTACCAGTGGTGCGACCGGCTCTGAATTCCTGGTTTGTTCTGATGAAAAATGGCAGAAGGGGTAATGGTTGTGTTTTTTTCAAAATTCGGACAATTACTCAACAATTAAGTACCTTACTGGTTTTAACCAAAATGTACTTGCATGTTTGTACAATTAATCAACAAAGAATGATGGTTATATCAACATTGTATTGGAATTTCAACATGATAACAATTTCATTTTACATCAAGTCTTAAATTTGGTCCAAAGCTTAAAGCTGCTCTCTCACAGATTGATAGTTCTTCTTGGTCGTATCTCAAAAGCCTTTCAATTGATATCAAAGTAGTAAGGGAGGTGAATATTTAAATTAAATGTATACAAATAGATGGCTTAAAGCAATATGGAAAAATGATTTTTCCACAGGTTTTTTCCAAACAATTGAAATCTGTCATTATTATGTGTGACCTTATATGACTAAATTAAACGATTTATGCCAAATTTTCAAACTTGAATATAAAAGGCTGTGATCTGATATTATGTCAGCAGTCTAATATAACTTTCTAGACATTTGCACAATAATTGCCAATTTGCTTGTTAAAAGACAAAAATAAAAAAGGTTTCAGAACAGTAAATCTGTGAGGATGCAGCCTTAAAATGGTGTGGCACTTAATAGTTTTTGAATAATTTCTATATATGTTATGTACAGGCTTTTAAAATAATCGATCTGAAAATCTCCTTCCTATTAGTTCTGTTATATTTTATGATTTTTGTTTCAGGCACTGGAATGTAATCAAATATGGCATTGTACTGAGGATTGACCTGCAATACATGGAAAACATGTAACTCAACTGCAAAGCCAACCTGGAAGGGAAAATATGTACAAGATGGAAACAAAGTGGAACAACATGTTCAGTGGAACAACTTGATATTTGATGACATACATACCGATATGAAGTTGCAGATAATAGTCAAATGTTGGCCAGTGATTAGTAAATACAAAAAGTATCATTAAACCCTCGATGCCTGAAGCAATACAATCCGAAGCTGGACATTTACTTTACAACCTAGATAGAGCCAGACTCCTTAATTATGCTTGGTAGTGCTACTCAGTGGTAACCCTCTTGCAGTCAACTTTTAAATAGTTAAATATATTTTTCAGAGTATTTGAGTGAACTTTACATTTAATCCGGACACATATTTCTTCATTGTGGATCATTTTAACAATGGAAAGTGCATATTTATATATATTCATGCAACTGTGTGGTAAACGATTCATCTACGCTTAAAACGGTTTTCATAAGAAGGAGAGAAGATAACAGAAACAGAAACAGATGGAATTGGCACACCAAATAAAGAAAAACGATTTTGTTTAGTTCAATTTAAAATACTTAAGTCCTAATAGGGCACATGCCATATTGTAAATTGGGCTCTTTAAAATGTGAAAAGGTGAATGTGGTCTAGGGGATAAGCCTAGGTGTCAGCCTCAAATCCAAGGTTGTGGGTTGACGGTTCAAGCCCCACCGAGATACTTTCTGATGGCCTCAGAAAAAGGATGTCTGTACTAGTTTCTACTAAGGCTACAGAGTGATTATGCAAGCTAACAGCTTGCGTAGCAATCTAGCTGAAATGATTAGGTTTAAAATAAGATATTTGCTGACTTTCAAACAGTTTTTTACATTTGTGTTGATTTGTTTTTCAGTCTGTTAGAATGTTTATTAGAAGTGATGAGTATTGCATACTGCAACTTATATTCATTTTAGCTCGACTATTCGAAGGATAGGTGGGCTAAACTACTCGCCCCGGCGTCAGCGTCAGCGTCCGGTTAAAGTTTTAGGGCAAGTTGGGATTTTCACTTATAAGTCCAATACCCTTCATTCAATTGACTTAATACTTCACAAAGTTGTTCAGGGCCATCACATGATGAGGTTAGAAAACTCAATATTATTCTTTACACAGATTATGGGCCATGATTGACTTATGGAACTTAGGTTAAAGTGTTTGGGCAGGTTGGAATATTTATAAATAACTTCTATACCCTTAATTCAATTGACTTTATACTAGAGATGCAAACGAATGCAACATTGATATTCGAATATTCGGTAATTCTTTCGATCGAATATTCGAATATTCGATAATCAAAATACATCTTTTAGAAGTTGTAGTAAACTATTATTATCATTTGCTTAAGTAACAGCCAAGGCATTTTAATCCTACTTTGTCGTAACAAGTACGCGCGGCGGACCCTGATTTTCCCCAAATGAGCCTCTGAAATTCCCCATTTTTACAAAGAAAAAGGTAATACATTATGAAGAATCAAAAATCAAAATCGAATAATTCCGCTGCTTTCATATTGCAAAACAATGTGAAATTAGATGGATTCCTAATCAAATGGCATAATTAGCCAATTGAGGGTCTTTCCGTTGGACGAGCAGCCTCGTTCTGGGATAGACCTCTACCTTATATACCAAACCAACTCGGGAACTAGTAAAATAATAAAACAAAAAATACCTACAAATTAGGCATACAGTATATAGAAATATCAAATGATTGTATTTTGTTATGACGAAAAGCAAAACCTATTTGGTTATGACGAAAAGCAGTTTTTAGGAACAATTGCCGACCTCGCTCCATCTTGCAATGAGTCCACTTTGAGCCTGTTTTGCAATGAGCATCGGTTATATTTTACAGCAATTAAAAGATATATACATATATAACAACTACATGTCACTGCTAAGTATGTCACTCAATTTATTGATCAGAAAACTTCATGATTCCAACAACACGTTGCATGTTCTTCATAAGCTTGTCTGGTATTTTTTGACAAAAATGGAGTTTATGTGTCGTCGGTAGGTTAGAAGTGCAACTTGATTAAATGCATATTGATAGACATATGTTAAAGTCTATACATGGTCATAAACCTTGATGTCGAACAACTGAAGCAAAACCATGTTTATCGGCACAATAAAGAGGGTCAATGATTTAATCAAACAAAATGTTTTCTATTTTCAGACTGATGCGGCCTCCCCTTGCCATGGGGAAGCGCTGCAGGCGAGCAAAGAAAAAACGGGGGAGGACGTAATTTCGTTTCATGCAAACATTAAGTGAGAAAAATGTTTCATGGCAAACAAAATGGCGGATTTAGAATGAAAAGTACTGATTCAGGAACCAACTTTTGCCTGGTAAGTGGACTTTTTCTTAATTTTTTGAAAAATGTATGCGTCCAGTATGTGACGAAAAAGAATTCTTCGATCGACATCTTAGTTAGGTACCATAAGTTTAAAGATAAAAAGGTTATTGAAAAGGTTGTGGCTTAGGAGGCAATGTTTACAAATAAACGTGTTGGTTTTATCCACAATTTTTCGTATTTTCTCGGCAAATATTACATATCGATACATGTTGTAACTTTGCTTGCATGTATATATTCCTATTTTCAAAACTTGGTTATTGCTCGACTGTACACGTTTCCTGGCCGATTTTTTGTTCCTTAACCCCCCATTTTGTTTATTGCAAGCACATTATCCACATTTTGGTGAAATGTAAACAAACTTCTGCACAATTGTTTAGCCTTGAGAGGATACGTTTTTAGTTCTGAGAATCGCTAATGATCACGAGTCTTTCAGTATGGCATGTGATGTGTATCATTATTTGAAGTAAACGACTTTTTCACTTCAGGAACTTCACCATGGCCCGATTTAGAAGGCGAACGATCCTCACGTTATACAGAAAATCACACAAGACCGCAGTGGCAAAGAAATCCGTCAATACAAGAACATAAAATGCTAACATGTCGTCGATGAAAAAAAAACTCGCTTCTGTGATTACAACCAAAGTAGTTAGATTCTCGGTGTACAAAAAGAGATGTTTAACGTCTTTAACTAGTAACAGAACACCCATAAGCACACGATTAGCCCTCGAAATACATAAACATATGCGCGTTTAACGCACCTGATAAAATATATAAAGTATTCAATGAAGTCAATTTCCTACAAGATATTTGAAAACACATTAAAATGATATGATTCGGAAAACACGTCCGCCATGCATTATTCTGAGGAGACGAAAGATTTCTATCGGACTTGTTTGGCACGTTCATTCCCTGCTGTGCATCCCTTGTTTATTGCACTGGGTCACAGAAGGGGACAATTTCCTGTGTATTTGTTTATTGACACAGGGGCATTTAGAGCTGACACTTAGATAGTCTCATTGTCTCACTAATACATAATCAATTCTTGTATAATTTGTATATCCAATGTATTTATTAATTTGACCGATGGAATATAAATAATAAACAAATAAGAGTTATACGTGTTTTAATAGTTATATAACGGATATATTTGAATCCACTTTAAATACATGGTCACCATTGTAATATCCAAATTGTCAAGCATCATGGTTAAATCATATTAATGGGTTTTTATATACATGTATTGAATATAACATTACTTTTATTTTTATTCTAAAGCATTGTAATAATAATAATAATAATAATAATAATAATAATAATAATAATAATAATAATAATGATAATAATAGTTGTATTATAATTTGAAAAAGTAAAAAAAAAACAAAAAAAAAACACTTTAAGACAAGATCATTTGTTCAATCCTGTAATTCCTTTTACATTACCTCATAACATTATATTAACTTTAGCGCTTATACTTATCAGTTACAAATAAAATAAACACAAGAAATCAAAGCAATATATAAACTTTTTTGCATTTTTACGAGTAATAATCGACCCACATCCTTCCAGATGCCTTAAATGTCAAACTTTTACATGTACATGTGTATCTTTATGATTATGATCGAGATTCTTTTTTTATCAATAACCTTGTGACAACTAATGGTCGAAGCTCTCATATACGACCTTGCCATTAATACGAAAATATACGAAACATCTTGAGAATAAACTTCCTTAGCGATTTTAAGTATTGTCATTATAGTTAATTTCCCTACATTGTTACATTTCATAGTGCTTTTTATGTATCTCTAAGTAATTCTTAGAAGCTCTAAGTGACGTTAAGTAGTACCGGTTGTAATGAATAAGAGTTTCAAACCATACCATTGTTTGTACATCCGATTTTCATTACTAAATGTAATTGTCTATAAAGCATCTACTGACGAAGTGTGTGACTAAGATTCTGTGAAATAAAAATACTTCAGTTGTACAAGAACTCTTCATATTAATTTTGCATGATTGTTTGATCATAAAACTTTGTTCATTGTTAAATTACACATTTGCTGAATTATGAATAATAGTTATGATTTAAACTATATGTTTAAGGTTGGATCTGTCAATTTTTTATCATTAAACCACTTTGAAATTGATTGTCATACTGATTGAGATTATGAATCATATTTAATTACAACTTTTTTAAATTAGTGATATCATTTCATATTGTCTCAAACTACTGAAAATATGTTATTAAGCATAGATATATACATATATAGTAGTTCTAATGTATGTGGACATTTGTTTTCTATCTTATATTAAAATAATAATACAAAGTGATATCCATGCTCTCTAATAAACTATTAAACTGGAAAAAAAACAACAACAACATCTAAGTCACTCAGATCTGAGAACTGATAGACAGCAGACAGCAATACAGATAAAGATCAAAACACAGAAGTTATTTACTATACACGGATGGGGGAGGTCACTTATAGATGACTTAAACAAGGCCTTTAAACGCTCTATTGTGGCACTTAAGTTTTCCAATGTGTCAGTTTCTTGAGTATTTTCTGGCAAAGCATCTTATATTCCTATGTCTTCATCTAATTCGTCGCTTTCAGCATTCATTTTAATTGTCACATACCCGTGAACCCCTGTACTGACTGAATTTCCATTATTTCGCTCTCCGAGACTCACTGCACTTTTTCTCACATCCACGAGAAATTAATTTTTCATGCCTCTGTTCACGTGGTATTCGATGGATACTTTTCTGGGCTCAAGTTCGTTCCTGAAATAAAATAAAGTCATTGACTTCAAATTATGATACACATCACATACCAAACTGAAATACTCGTGATCATTAGCGATTATCAGAACAAAAAAACGTATCCTCTCCAGAAGTTTGTTAACATTTCACCAAAATGTGGATAATGTGCTTGCAATAAACAAAATAGGGGGTTAAGGAACAAAAAATCGGCCAGGAAACGTGTACAAACGCAATAACCAAGTTTTGAAAATAGGAATATATACATGCAAGCAAAGTTACAATATGCATCAATATGCAATATTTGCCGAGAAAATACGAAAAATTGAGGATAAAATCAACACGTTTATTTGTAAACATTGCCTCCTAAGCCACAACCTTTTCAATAACTGTTTTTATCTTTAAACGTATGATACTTAACTAAGATATCGATCGACGAATATGTTATTCGCCACATACTAGACGCATACATTTTTCAAAATTTTAAGAAAAAGTCCACTTACCAGGCAAAAGTTGGTTCCTAAATCAGTACTTTTCATTCTAAATCCGCCATTTTGTTTGCCATGATTTTTATTCCCACTTAATGTTTGCATGAAACGAAATTACGTCCTCCCCCTTGCTTTTTCTTTGCTCGCCTGCAGCGCTTCCCCATGGTAAGGGGAGGCCGCATCAGTCTGAAAAAAGAAGACATTTTGTTTGATTAAATCATTGACCCTCTTTATTGTGCCGATAAACATGGTTTTGCTTCAGTTGTTCGACATCAAGGTTTATCACTATGTATAGACTTCAACATATGTCTATCAATATGCATTTAATCAAGTTGCACTTCTAACTTACCGACGACACATAAACTCCATTTCTGTCAAAAAATACCAGACAAGCTTATGAAGAACATCCAACGTGTTGTTGGAATCATGAGGTTTTCTGATCAATCAATTGAGTGACATACTTCGCAGTGACATGTAGTTGTCATGTATGTCTTTTAATTGCTGTAAAATATAACCGATGCTCATCGCAAAACAGGTTCAAAGTGGGCTCATAGCAAGATGGAGCGAGGTCGGCAATTGTTCCTAAAAACTGCTTTTCGTCATAACCAAATAGGTTTTGCTTTTCGTCATAACAAAATACAAACATTTGATATTTCTATATACTGTATGCCTTATTTGTAGGTATGTATATATCCTGAGGATAGAATATGCATTCCGACACTTCCGTTTTAAGGCAAACATGGTGAATATATATATAAACAACTTTTTGGACCAGAAACGTAATTTGCTTCTCGTCATAACGAACAATATTTTGTCCATTTTCAGCATTTGCCCACGATTTTTGAAAATAAAACTATAAATTACTCAACATGCCGCTTAGTAACCGAGTGTAGTGTACATTTTTCCGCTTGGACTCCGCTAGGTTTTATAAAAATTGATATAAAAATAACACACTTACAGCGATAATCCTTTTTGAGTCGAGCGGTATTTTACTTCACGTTATAACTAAATGTGACGTCACAAACCACGTGGTATGTCCACACTGCATACATGTAACTACATTATTGTAGCACATGCCATCTATAGTATCACGGCGATTTGAGCTATTTTGCACAGCTTAATTTGCAACCAAGACAGCACATTGGTGTGAAGGCCGATTCCTTAAATCCTTAATTGGCAAAGGCATTTAAATTTACCGAAAATATTTTATTTTTTTGGTGTCACTTGTCCAATAGCCAGTTGTAAAATTACGGGGACATTTGATAGTACCCGACGATATGTCCCTAAATGACGTATGATGCGTGTTTAGTATTGTAAAAACATGACAAACGAACTTAATAGACAATAGCAGCGTTGTAGGTCAAAGTTTTGTTTTCGAATATTCGAATACCGATTTTGACATTCGAATTCCAAACGTTTGATCGAATATTCGAATATTCGTTTGAATCCCTACTTTATACTTCACACAGTTGTTCAGGACCATCACACAATGAGGTTACATAACCCTATATAATCCTTAATACAAGTTATGGCCCCTGATTGACTAAGGTTAAAGTTTTAGGGCAGGTTAAAATTTTAAAACATGTTTGGTTTTTCACTTTTAAACTCCAATACCATTCATTCAATTGACTTAATACTTCACACAGTTGTTCAGAGCCATCACATTATGAGGTTAGATAACTCCATATTATCTTTTATACAAATTATGGCCCCTGATTGACTATGGAACTTCGGTTAAGTTTTAAGGCAGTTTATTAATTACTTCTATACCCTTCATTCAATTGACTTAATACTTCACACAATTGTTCAGGACCGTTACCCAATGAGGTTACATAACTTCATATCCTTAATACAAGTTATGGCCCCTGATTGACTTAGGTTAAAGTTTTAGGCAAGTAAGGGCAAGTTGGGACTTTTAATAAAAATACTTCTATACCGTTCATTCAATGCACTTAATAAAATTCAAAATTACTTACGACCATCTTACAACAAGAAACATAACTCCATTTTAACCCTAAATACAAATGATGGCCCTTGATTTTATTTTTGATTTTGTTTTGTTTTTAAATTTCTTTTGAAAAGCATATTTGTATATTCTTAACCACATTTTCATATGGGAAATCAAGTTATTTGAATGACTTGCGTCATTGCTGGGATGGGCTGGTGGGAGGGCAGCATCAAAGTCACCTTATGTATCGAATTATTTTAGCTAGGTTTGACATAAAGAGACCAAACTTGGTAATATTACATCGTTATTGTATTCACTTCTAAGTCAAAGCGGCGTAGTCGAGCGCGCTGTCTTATGACGGCTCTTGTCTTTATTAAGTTGAATTTAACGCACATAACATGACTTGTGATTTTACTGATACAATTTTAGCTCACCAGAGCAGGATGTGCTCAAGGTGAGATATTGTGTTGGTCTTTGTCCATCATCTGTCCGTCAACAATTGCTTAACAAGCATCTCCTCTGAAAATACCTGGCGAAATTCAATGAAAATTCACTGGAAGCTTCCTTGGGTGTCCCTCTAAAAAAATACAACAAAGAGTTACGATTGATTAACAACAAGAACAACAACGAAAATGGCCTACTTCCTGTTTTGCTTTAAAAAGCAGCTCCTCTGAAACTACCAGTCCAATTCAATGAAACTTTACAGGAAGCTTCCTTGGGTGACCTTCTACAAAATACAAAAAGGGGTCATAAGTGATCAGCAATAAAAACAACAACAACAGTAACAACAACAAAATGGCTGACTTCCAGTTTTACTTCAAAACATCTCTTTTGAAACTACCACTCCAAATTCAATAAAACTTTACAGGAAGCTTCCTTGGATGACCCTCTACAAATATACAAGGGGTCACGATTGATCAACAACAACAACAAATTGGCCAACTTCCTGTTTTGCTTAAAACCCCCATCATTTAAAACTACTACTCCAAATTCAATGTAACTTTTCAGGAAGCTTCCTAGGGTAACCTTGTACAAAACTAGAAATGTGTCCATAGGACACGGATGCCCCCACTTTGATTTTTTGTCACAGAAAATAAGCCATAATGATTATTCAGGATAATCTGCACATATAGGATAAGTTGAGTTGAGTTGGGTTTTACGGCATCGCAAGACTGTATAGGTTATATGGCGCCATTCAGGCAGGAAAAAACTTGTTGGATCCACATCTCATTTACATCGAGGTGATATTTTTTAAGTATTGTTGGGAAATAAAGGGCCCTAACTCCGAAATGATTAAAGCGATTTCCATGGCTATCGAACTTGATCAAGATATTATGGTCACAATCATGTATGTAAAGTTTGGTGAGGATTGGACACATACTTTTCAAGAATTAGATTGGAAACATATATTTTTGAAGTATTTTTGGCAAAAAAGGGCCGTAACTCCTAAATGACTAAAGCGATTTCCATGACTATCGAACTTGATCAAGATATTATGGTCACAAACATGTGTTTAAAGTTTGGTGAGGATTGGACAAACGGTTTTCAAGAATTAGATCGGAAACATATTTTTGAAGTATTTTTGGCAAAAAAGGGCCGTAACTCCTAAATGACTAAAGCGATTTCCATGACTATCGAACTTGATCAAGATATTATGGTCACAAACATGTGTTTAAAGTTTGGTGAGGATTGGACAAACGGTTTTCAAGAATTAGATCGGAAACAATCTTCGGGACGTACGTACGTACAGACAGACAGACAGACAGACAGACAGACAGACGTACGTACGTACGGACAAGGGCAACCCTATATGCCGCCACTTTGTGGGGGCATAAATACAACAAGGGGTCACGATTGATCAACAACAACAACAAAATGGCCAACTTCCTGTTTTGCTTAAAAAACCCATATCCTTTAAAACTACCAGTCCGAATTCAATGAAACTTTACAGGAAGCTTCCTTGGGTAACCCTCAACAATAATACAACAAGGGGTCGCGATTGATCAACAACAACAACAACAACAATCTGATGTTAAAATCTTTTTTAGTTATGTAAAGTTTACTCTTAAGCAAGGGCAGCAAACCTTGCTCTATGGTCTCCCTTTCTGTTGAACAGTGTATTGTCATTGTATATTATTTTTAGTTTTTCTATATTTAGTAACAAGGGATTAAATATTTTTACTTCTTTAGGTAACAAAAGCACGAAATGCTCAAGGTGAGCTTTTGTGATCGGTCTTTGTCCGGCGTCCGGCCGTCAGTCCGTCCGTCAGTCAGTCAGTCCGTCCGTCAACAATTGCTTAAATAATTTCTCCTCTGTAACTACCTGGCTAGATTCAATGAAACTTCCCAGGAAGCTTCCTTAGGTGACCATCTACTAAAACACAACAAGGGATCACGATTGATCAACATCAACAACAACAAAATAGCTGACTTCCTGTTTTGCTTAACAAGCATCTCCTCTGAAAGTACCGCCCCAAATTCAATGGAACTTTATAAGAAGCTTCCTTGGATGACCCTCTATAAAAAATCAACAAGGAGTCACGATTGATCAACAACAACAACGACAGCAACAACAACAAAATGGCTGACTTTTTTAGCTTTAAAAATCATCTCCTTTTAAACTACAGTTTTAAATTCAATGAAACTTTACAGGCAGCTTCCTTGTGTGACCTTCTACAAAAATACAACAAGGGGTCACGATTAATCAACAACAATAACAATTACAGCAACAACAACAAAATGGCTAACTTCCTATTTTGCTTTGAAAAAATATCTCCTCTAAACCTACCAGTCCAAATTCTATTTTCTAAACTTTACAGAAAGCGTCCTTAAGTGACCCTCTATAAAAATACACCAAAGATCATGATTGACCAACAACAACAAAATGGACAATATGTTAAAACTGATAGTTATGTAAAGTTTACTCTTGAAGCAAGGGCAGCAAGTCTTGCTATATGGTCTCCCTTTTTGGTGGAGATTCCACTTCTTTCTATTTTAGTAACAAGGGATTAGTTTTTAAATTTTATTAAGTCTTCAACATAGTCACTTAAAATTATTGCTCATTTTTTAGGTTCATAGATTCAAATAATTATTATAAACGTTATTCTTTAGAAGGAATTTCATTTTTACTAAATAATACATTTAATAATCAGACTTTCCCATTGAACTTCATGTAGATTATTTTAAGCTACAATCTTATCTTCTGTGTGGAAAGTGAATAAGCCTTTATAGATTTAAAGAAAATTTGGTTTTGAACATGTGAAGGAAGGTGATGTTGACATAGATGGAAGAAGCAATGATATAAGTGGAAGGTGCTTAATGTGTTCTGATATTTGTTTATTAGAGCTTAAGGCCCTTTATTGATTTTATTGGATGGTGCATTGTTTGTTGTTTGTGTATCTATACTAAAACTATTTCAGTGTGCAAGCAATTTAACATAGTTTTGTTAGTGTACAGGCAATTGAACGAAGTCCTGTGTGTGTGCAGGCAATTGAACAAAGTCCTGTCAGTGTGCAGTCAACTGAAAAAAGTCCTGTCATTGTGCAGGTATCTGTACCAAGTGCTGTCAGTGTACAGTCAATTATCAAGTCCTGTCAGTGTGCAGGCAACTGAACAAAATCCTGTCAGTATGCAGATATGAGAATCAAATTCTGTCAGTGTGTAGTCAATCATCAAGTCCTGTCAGTGTGCAGGCAACTGAATGAAATCCTGTCAGTGTGAAGTCAATCACCAAGTCCTGTCAGTGTGCAGGAAACTGTGACAAGTCCTGTCAGTGTGCAGGCAACTGTGACAAGTCCTGTCATTGATTATCCAGGCAACATGTTAGATCAGTATATTTTTCAATATTCTTTGAGAACAAATATCAAGCTTTATTGATTACAACGGTTAAACTCTTTTACTCAGGTTTACGATTTAAGGGCCATCATGGCCCTCTTGTTGTTTCATTGATTGTATGGGTGTATTTTTCTAAAATCATTAAATGATGTAATAAAAGTTATTCTGAATTTCCTTGTTCTTGTTTGAAGAAAATGTGTTGAGGTTTTGGCAAAGCATAGTGTCCTCATCATTGTTTTGTGCAAATCAAAAATATTCAAACAATGTAATAAAAAACATACGGTCTAGCCAAGTTCTCAAGAGGCGTATGGTTATTGCCAAAGGGACTGGTAATTTATTTAGACAAAAACTGCATAAAAAGATCTATAACTCGGTTGCATAATTAGTTAGTGCTTTAGTTCTCTTCTTGTTAGTTTATGGTGAAGACTGGGACATTCAGTATTTTTTTATAATTCAGATTTAATTTTGTATTGGCAATGTTAATCGCCGTATAGTACTTAATTTCGTATATCCCTAATACTATTTACGTGGTCTTTCTCGAAGCTTGCCAGAGAAGGCAGAGTTGTTACGATTGCTAAAATACATGTAGGTTGTTCCTAAAATCGTGCCAATTGTCATTTTCTGATATTTCCAAATGAAAATGTATCATCTATTTACAGAGGCATAAAATCATATCAATATTTCTGTAGTTGTTTACACGGGGACATTGAAAATTGGAATTTGCTACAAACAGTCTCCGACTACAGAATGGGATGATTGAATTTGGCTTGTTTGTCTTATTTAAAAAACCAATATAGCTATACCAACATATTGCATACCATTATAAAAGGTAAAGACTCCTCTGTTCATGTCACCTTTTGAAAAATGGATTATTTCTATGTTGTTTAAGCAATTTAAATAAAACCGGAATCTACCATGAAATATAATAATTTTAATGTACATACCTTGTTTCTTTCTTGTATATCAAAGACATAAATTATCTTCAGATGTGTTGTTTATCTCATTGTATGTACCCAAAATGATATAAATCAACATTTTAGACACAAACAATGAGCCAGATGCCTTGGTTTGAAATCAGATTTGGACAACGCGTCGATGTAACGATTATCTACTACTGGCCAAATGAACGTATAAGTTCACCTTATTACAAACGTGAGCTATATTTTAAGCACTATGGTCAAGTATTGTTACTACTTAGTATCTTAATGTTGTCAAACAATATGCACTAAAATATGTTGTCTATAAGGGTCCACATATAAACAGCCACTTCAGAGTCATTTGACGTTTTTTGAAATCACTAAAATATTGACATTTAGACACATTTAAATTAAAATACGTAAACCAAGAAAAGAAAAACAACATGGGTTTCACAGGACACACTTGAGGATGACATTTCATAGCGATAATATCAAGTATGCAAGTATCAGTTATTTTAGTTGGAACGCAAAACATTTAAAGGTGTCTCAATATTGATGTCAATGATATATTTTGATGACTCGTAGCTTCAAAACTGTTTTTCGAATATTGAAAATGTAAAAACAGTCTCTAATTAGACCTTTACTCTTTTGAGTGTATACCAATTTTAAGACATTAATTCGAAAATATGTTCAGCGTTGCTTTCCACCTTAATATAATGCACCAGTCAATTGTAATAATAGCCCCCCCCCCCCCGGGTCCGGGGAATAGCAGGGACTTTGACTTTTGGTCCAGCCAACCCTGGCTAAAATCCCCGCCCTGCGGACACGAACAGATGGTAAAGTCCCCGCCGAATGTCCCGCACCCCAGGGACCCCAGGTAAGGCCCATTCCCCGCTATATTTAAAGCGAAGACATTACCAACGCATTCACCCAGCACTGTGGGGCCACCTGACAGGTAAAAACACGGCCAATTTCCCCGGTATACCCCCGGATCTGGGGGGCCGTGGTTACAATTGACTGGTGGATTAGCAAGCAACAAAACAACGTCAAATGACTCTGACGCGGTAGTCATTCTAAAATGCCGTCCAGGCTTTTTTTAAATGATGTTTAGCCTGTATATAAACATTACAAACAAGCATGGACGGCATTTTAGACTGATTAATGATGCGGTCCGTTTATATGCGGACCCTTTATATGGACTATATATTATTACTTTCGTTTGCCAACACTACTTAATGAAAACAATACTTGACATTGGTACGGAAAATATCACTCACATTTGTAGGTGACTTATACCTTCATTTGGGCAGTTGTAGATTATCGTTTCATCGGCCCTGTTGTCCCAACTTAGTTAAAATTGCAATTTTAAAAGTCAGGGGAAGTAACTTCTCAGTTGATTAGTTGAAGCTAACATTGACAAGCTCATCTTCAGTTTCGTATTGATCAAATTTTAGTTTTATCGTATCGCGGTTTGAACTTAAGCAATAGACACATTCTGATTCGCAATATATGAAGACAATTTCGTAGTCACTTTCCGATTTGCAAATTAAGAAAACAATTTGAAATCAAACGAAGCAACATTTCAGTGATAAGTTGACATTTACATGTTTAGTTTCGTAATCGAAATCGAGTTAAGCGTATTGCGGTTTGGCGTTTAGCGTTAGCCACATAACGGTTTGGCGTTTAGCATTAGACACATAGCGGTTTGCAACATCGTGAAATTTGCTAGCATGATACAGACAATGTCTTTTCATGAAACATAGAAAACATAATGTAAATAACGATATAGCACTTTATAACAACGAATTAAACAATACATGAATGGAATTTATTGTAAGAGATTACTAATAAAGCATTTAAATGTTAACACATTGCCATTTCATTTTTGACCCAAATACCGCTCCATACTGTAGCGCTGTGCCTGTTATTTAGTATATATTAGGCATTAATTGTTGTGCCTTCAAACATGATGTTGGTTAAAGTTTAGGCTGATCGACTTGCCATTGTAGTTTCCACTTTGATTTAAATATTTATGCGAAAAACTACAGAAACAAGCTCAGTAGCAAAAGGTTTAAACATAAACTCGGTTTAATGGCACTGGGTAAACGCATAAGACATAGAACACAAAAACAAAAAAATCACAAACAAGGAACATGTGAAAAGGTTATCAAAGAATGTTAGGTACCGCCTTGGAACGGTCGGTAAAATGTAAATTTACTGCAGGTTTAAACCAGTTAATGTGCACAAACCTCACTCGCAAAAGGTGCTTCTGATCAAAGTATACATTAACTTGAGGAAACTTAACAATAAAACAAATAATAATAAACTTATAGGTACACCCCAAGTACTTCTATGATTAGAGATCCCAACTCTATCTGCAGACGGAGGAATACATTTCAGAGCACATAATGCAATAACTTTTCAAAGATACGATGCAGTCATTGTTTGAAATTATGAGAATCACACACAATCTGCCTTATAAATTAAACGGTTTAAAACTGTGTGATTATAGAGTTTCATAATAGAAAGCATCATTGTTCTAAAACTGGGAAAAAATAAAGAAAACAATATTAAAAAAGCGACATGTATTAGCTAATCTTTCCTTCCAAATGATTTGAAAATGTAAATATTTGAAGAAAATGAAGTCACATGCCTAAACACTCCGAGTCAGCCAAAAAAGGTTTTAAAGGTTTTTCACTTTGATTTAAACTCCTAATATGAGACGGCATGTATAGATTTTCACGGAGAACTCGGGACTAAGAAGGTGCTAGACTGTATGCAAAAAACATTCTAAATTGGTCATTATGTGGTACACAGAGTCCAATATACGTCTTGGTTACGCATGAACACAATAAAGTATTCAGTATAGAAACTTGGCTGAGTGGGAGATGTTACATTTTCTTTGCTCTTGTTTTTAAAGGTCGCGAATAGATGACTCCCCCGATGTCATTCGATAGACATTTAATGAATGTGATTTCCTTTGTTGGGCTAGTGTGGTGTCTGTTTGCAGCTATTATTAATGGTATCATTATTTGTTTTTTGTTTGTTTCATGTTTTCGCGAATCTAATCTTTGATAAAAAGCTTTGCTACTGACCATGTAGTTTAAACAGATGTATTGTTATACAAATATATATGGACATTTTTCTTAACTTTTAAATCTTTGTGTTGTAGCCATGTAATATTCGCACCATTTATCATTATAAATTATTTACTTGTTTATTTATTTGTGGTGTTCTTTGGGAAATATACTTTGAACACAATCTTGGCAAAAAAACTTACGATGCAAGTGGTGGATACATTCTCAATGTCTCGTTGATAACTTGGTCAAGGTAGGCCATATCCTGAATCACGTCATACTTCAGCTCTTGGACATCCTGTTAACACATATATATACACACACTTACCCTGTTTTTATTAATGTGGCTTAACTAGATGAATGCAAGTTATTATATTGTCTAATCGAATGATTTCACTTATCATTCTTATATTGCAGCCTCAACGTCCATTCATCAGATTTATATCTGTCTATTGTGAATGTACTTGCAAATCTAAAATAAAATGGTGAAGGTTAATATACCTGTCATATCAAAAAACGAAAACCCTGGTATATGAGTCTTTGTCGGTATTCATAAAGCATCTTAAGGTATTTCTTATCTTAATTTCTTAAGATCGAATAAAGGGTTTTATAACATAAATGATGAATTTTAAATCAAGTTAATAAATAAAAGAATTTAAAATATTATAAGTCATTGTATCATACCATCAGCGAGATACTTAATTTAAGAAAGAAAATCCTTTAACCGGTTCAGGGCTATTATCGCCAATTTATGGCGGTAACATATAACAATTTGATTTCATATTTTGTCCATATTCTCCATTCTCGTAAACATATTGCCTTATTTAATAACCTTGGATCAGTCTGCAATAAAGTCTGGTTTGCATATAACACAAATTTGAAATTCGATATACACACATGGAGCGGAACAAAAAAGTGACGCTTGAGGGTGCATAACTTGAGACATGTCATGTCCTCCATTGAGAGAATAAAAACAAGTAGGATAAAATAAAAAAAAAACTATTTGGTGGTTTGGGGGTGTTTCTACAAAGATATTATTCTATGTAAATAAAAGTCATTTTCGTGCTAACAATGGCACGTAGTGCTTAAGGCGAGCCTTTCCAATCGTCTTTCGTCCGGACGCTGTGTATCTCATGTTTTGTGTCTAGCCTTGTGCCTAAAACGATAGACTTCGCCTCCTTCTTGGTTGTTTGGTTTTTTTCCTGTATAATCCATTGTATAACTGCTCTTAAAAGTACTTAAAGTATCATAAAATGAATAATAAAACCATTCAGTTAGAAAATAGTGTTTACAGACGACATCAAGGAGTAATTTGATAACTTACCTCAGAAATACAGTTGTCTATCTCGGCTATAAGTTTATCCTGTACGTCAGAGTTTGTTGCCAAGACGTAAGCCGCATACTGCAGAAGGGATGCGGTGGTTTCGTATCCAGCCACAAGCACTATGAACATCTGGCCAGTAAGTTCCTCCACCGACAATCCTGAAATGATCGAATTAGGTTAAAACTACCAATAGTATAGACTTGAGCAGTATTCTAGGTTGAAGTGCAACTCGTTTTCCACGTTACCGACACCGAATAATATACAGGAATTCGAATGAAAAAACAAACATTTGCTAGATAATTGAAACGGGGCAGCAAATCTATTAAAAACATCATCCTGTATTAAATAAAGTGTACTATTGATGTATTGATGTAAAGAAAATAAATTAACTGGAGTACTTTTCGTGGTCTTGCTCTCGTTTTCATCATCCTGAAGTTCCGCATTAAGCATCAGTTGAAGCAAATCCACTCGGCTTGCCTACAACAATACAGAGGGGGTTTTCAGCATAATACTTTATTTGGGAACATGTGATTAAAATAGTGTAAACGGAGCATGGATAATGCGTTAGAATGGAGGGAGAGATTTCCAAGAAAGAGAAAAAATGTTGTTGCTGTTTTCTGATTATCGTTTAATAACCTAACCGGCGTGATTGTTTTAAGAATATTTGTTTTTCAAAGCATAAGAATAAAATTCATCAACTAAGCACGAAACGTTACATTCCGAATCGAGCCGAATCTATTGCAAGCTTCCACTAAACGTATCACGCGCTTTCGCACTGTAATGTATGTTTCCCACTGATTATCCTTATAAGGAGGTTTTTGTTGGTCGTGATTCCCTTAACCCAGGAGTTGAAGGGGCTATACACCGTATGATGATATAGCGAAAAAAAAGGAAATTGTAGAAAACTGACAAAAACTTGGTATCGATGCGTAAAATGCATTGAAACTAACTAACTGTAGAACCACATAGTTTACAATTAACTGGTAACTTCATTGTTATGCGTGATTGGCTAGTCGATGTTATCACGACATATTACCAAGTTAGGGATATAGCTTAAAAATTCCAAATGTTAAGGGTAAACCTTCATAGCACGTGGATTCAACACGTGACTGTAATTTTGGCAACACCGATTCGAACCAGGTCTCCGACTCGTTTTCTTTTTTTCATGTTTTTACAATTATGATATCAAAAAGTGAAACATTTGATTAAATAATTGTCCTGAGATTCGTTACTGAAAAAACTATTTTGGTGCCAATCTGGTATATAGTTCCTTTAAAAACTAAGTGATAGCTTTCCAGTTTACTAGTTTAGAGTTGGCTATATCTTACTTGCTATTTTTTGTTGACTGATTTAGAATACTTTTATGCTCAAGGGGTCAAGGGGTTGGACTTAAGACAGCGAAAATTGCAGATTTTATTGATTCCTCGGGCAGCACACCTTGCATAGACAACCATCTATAGCTTTATTTGTTTAGGTAAGCTAATCAAATCGTCACTTACATCTGGATCTTGTTTTCGTTGTTCAATGATTTTGGCTGAAACGTCACGGAAAAAGGCCAAGGAATCTTGCGGGTAGTAAGCACTAAACTTAAACAGGTTTGTAATTGGAATCATAATGCGCGGGAACAAAACTGAAATATATAAATGTTAATTACAACAAAGATCAACCAAGAACAACACAGAATAAAACACAAGTAGAATTTAATATCATGGATCAACAACTACTGTCAATTAATAACAGCCCATTTTCTAAATAGGGTAAATAGATATATTTAGTTTTTTGTTTCATTGAAATGGTATTTCACTTCAATATATACGAATAAAGTAAATACAATATATATATATATGCAGTATTTTCTCATACGCCTTTATCATAACATTTCAAACTTCGATAAACAAACAAGGCTATCGTGCATTAACAGATGAGCATTTATCATACATAGGAAGATTTGTTAGTAGAATATTAATACTTATAAGTATTCAAACAAACATTACACATGCAAAGAAAAATTGGATTGATGACTGGCGTAGAAAATATTTTTTTCGCGTGCCAAATAAACGGGTCGTCGGGGTTTTTGAAGGCGTTGGTGACAATTCCAAAAGCGTTACTGGCAATAACGTCCATGGTGTAGCAGCCAAAATGTCTGCAATTGATGATATAAGCTCTCTCATCATATAAACCAAAACAAATATAGAAAAATTTAAATTAAAACGACATTTATTGTTCTTTATATGTTTATTTTATTATCTGGATCTACGGGCGAGACATTTTTATGGAGTCACATCGAGCTAAATTCGTTAATTTAAACGTATCACAAATTGAATTTTCTCACATTTATACGCAGCTAAATGGGACTTACACTCTTGGATCTATTACAGCCCTTGAGTTTGCCTTTTCTAGAAGGCCGGCAACGAGCAGTTTAGCGCAGGAATTCATCTGTTTGGTCATCTACACATGCAAAATATAATCGCATCGACTGATTTTCACATATTCTATTTGAACATATAACAACAGTATGGACTCTTTAGGGATAATTACTTTTTGTCAACAAGGAATTTTGGACAGGGTCACAATTATTAGATATACAACATGGAACAAAACAAAACAAACAAACATACAGAAATACACATGCACAAAACCCGGTCATACACCACGACACTTATCGGACTACCTGTTTCAATTTTCCGGCACTAAAGCTGGGGGTAATAATGCTTCTGACGCGTTTCCACGCTTCATCTTCCAGATTTAACAATGTTTTATCTACAGGTGGAGGATCGGACACACCTGGGAAAACCTGGAAGCAGGAGTATGTGGTGAACGACAAGTTGCATGTCAAATTATGTCGAAAGCAAAATGTAAAAATATTAACTTCAATAAACTAGTTCGAGCAAAAGACATTGTTAAACTGAAACTCAATAGCCATCAACATATTGCAAAGCAGATATTGTTTTCTATTGAATAGAATGCAAGATAACAAAATAATGCTACAAGATCACAAATAATTGCCGTTGTAGCATATCTCCATCGCTAGAGTAAGACCGCGTCCTCGTGATCAAAAATATAGACTTATTAATGTAATATGAAACACTGGACTGTATGTGTAGGACGCCACAAACAAAATGCTAAACAAAATCAATCATAGGTTAATTGAAGGCATGTTGAACCTCAGTTATAAGACGGAAATCACGCCATACATATTGTAACTGACTTTAATGTAAACGTTTGCCCTAGAGAATTTAGTGTTAACAAGCATGTACAGTAGCAGAACAGTTAGAGAATCTCAGGAAGAAAAAATACAATTGCACTGGTGGCATTTGTGCCCTGTTGTTCGTAAACTATTATTTTAATGTGTCACCTTATTATTAACCATATCAGCCATTCCCGCGTGCCACATCATCTTGGGGGTTGTGTAAAGACGTGAAAACAATTCACATTATTACCCTATGCCCTAAATAAATGTAATTCACTATTTTCGACTGTTTCACAAATAATTATCAAAATTACAATGTTTATAACTGTTGACCGGTAACAGTATGAACTTTTCCCCGCGCGTGAGTCTACGTCATAAGTACGTCATGGGTTTTACCGAGATTCTAAAAATAAAATGCATATCGTTTAAACTCGTAAATATCTGGTAATGGGTTTATGTTTAAACGTTTTGCTATTGAGCTTGTTTCTGTAGCTTTTTGCATGAATATTGTAATTTTAATTTGTTGACAGAGAATACCGAAGAAATTTCAAGCGCTCAATCGTCAAAATGGCAAGGTCATTACCAGACGTAAACAAATCAATATCAGACTTAAACAAACAATGTCGCTTCAATACATTCGCTTTACAAAAGTATGGTCTTTCTCGTCTTTGAACAAAAATATATAATCAGGATATAAATCAGTATCGGTGTCGGGATGACATTCTGATCTGTTGTCCCGAGGCCTAAATGACAAGGGGAAACGGTTCAGAATGTCATCTCATCCACCTCTTGACAAAGTTTTGACTGTTACACAAATGCCTATGCAACAACTGTATACTGTTCAACATCCATCAACATGGGTAACATTCTCCGACAACTGATAGAACGCTCAGTACATAGTTACATTTGTCTGTTTTTGACAGACTCGCAAACAGCCTTACAAAACTATTCATATGATGATTTGCTCTGCTCGCCAAGTATCCTCACCCGAGGGCAAGGGTAAATTAGCACTGTCGAGTAAATGCGCATATGCATTTTATTTCTAATACCTATCCTTTATTTGAAAACGTACATATCGGTTTTGGAACTCAACGTGGTCCTTGATCATGATTTTCTTCAGCAACTCAATGTTGGCAACGTTCAAGGTCTTCATTGAGCCCGAGGGTCCTCTACAAAATATAACATAAAGTGTATGCATATCAATATATTTAAGGGCGTGATGTCAAACGATTTATTAATGTTTATGTTAGAATGCATAGATTTAATTTCCAACATAAAAGTGATCAAATGAAATTGCTCAAATCTATAAATATGCAGGAAAACATTCAAATAGGTTATTTAGTCTATTTTTAAAAATGGGCATCCGTACGCCCGGAGGAAAGTCTTGGAGTTGAAAAAGAGCTCTAAATTATTAAACGTCACATTTGACCCACCGTGAAACAATTAATATAAGTCACCAAATCCAAATGCAGGCGATAATCATTACAAACACACTGATCAGGCTCAACAATACACATTTAATCTTGTTACATATTTTATATATATATATGATGTATATTGTACTAATTAATAGGTCTAGTTACAATTCTGAATACTATTACAAAAAAAGTAATTTTCTAATGGTACTACAACAAGAATGAAACGATGGTGTACCACTTTTTATTATCTCTGATACAGCTGATATGTTTTATATTAATAATGTATTTCAAAATTTTAACATATTAACAAATATATTTTTTCCACAACGAAAAGTAGTCTTTTAATATAACTCGCTTGAGCCTCTACATTACATGGATGGAATTATTTACCTCAATATGTTCATGTTGAACATAATTTATTTTCGTATTGATGTGTTGACTAAAAATTGAAAAATAAAACATCTATGTAATGTATGCACAATGAAAATCATTTGTTGGAGTTACAAGCTTGAATGGTAGATATGAAAACCATTCACAGGACAGACCAAAAATGTATCTAAAAAGGTCGGCATCTTGAGAAGGATACAGTACGGTTAAGGACAATGATACCAGCAAAGAAACATGCCCCGTCGGAGAATTACTGCGATAATTGCACTTACCCGAAAACATCTCCATACTTTTCAATCTGTTTACGGTGATGATCGACACCAGGCTGTAACATTTACATGCATTTAGATTTAATATTAATAATACTGGCTTCACTTGGCAGACGAAAATGCTTGCTTAAACCCTGTTGCATTATATATATATATATAATTCGCTATTTAAAAATTGTGTGACTAACTCTCAATACCAGGCAAGAAAAAAAAGACAAAATAAAAATCCGCTTACGGCCATGATGTAGGTCAACAAGTTTCCAAATACAGGAACGGGGAAGGGACCTTTTATCTTGTATTTGTGCTTCCATATTAGCATCTGGACCCAATCATACCTTAAAACATAGTTTGTATTTACACCATTATTGTTCTTTCAGTACCATTGGAGTAAAATGTATGAGGATGCAAATGTCAAGTTGTTTAATATGGTGAAGCAAATATTCTGGGACAACATATATAGGAATTACGGCCGGATTAGATGTTTTATTGATTTAACTAGAGCTAAAACCGATTATGGTTTGACTTAAACTTTTGTAACGGATTATTGTAAAAGGGAATTTCTCGAGGGTAGACTACGCCAAGATTTAAACTCACTTATATATGGCCATATTCTAGTGAACTCTTGTTTCACTGACCGTCCCAAGGTGGTAAATCAAATTATTTAACGGCAAATAAATTTTGACAAGGGTATGTTTGTTTTTTTTGTGTGTATAAAGTATGTAAGTTTGTTTTGGGTGCTTGT